>NC_137458.1:146508421-146735921 GCF_964235325.1 Thermobia domestica | reverse complement strand
GAAAATTTGGAACTTATAAAAAAGTTTTTCAATTTTTCTATACACGACAGAAAATTTTTCGATTCGTGAAAAATTGTTTCAGTTGTTTCTACATAGTACTGGAAATTTTCCAAGCCATAAAAATTTTGAAACTCTTTAAACGATCTTCCACTTCTTAATATTTCTGTGCATGAAGTCAATCAATTTTATGGTTAATGAGGAATTGTTACTTGATCGCTGATATTTGTTTAGAACGGAAAATTTTCAGGAAAAATATAGGGGAAAATTTTCCTGAAAATTTTCCGAAATGGAAAATTTTTCCACCTCACGTCACTACTACTATTAACTAACTAACTAACTAACTCTATGGCCTATGGAATCCGGAGGTTCAGTGCCGCGTTCACAAAAGCTCTCCACTGACTTCTATCCTTAGCTAATTGGATCCAGTTTCTACTTTGTATTCCTATCTCTGCGAGATCCATCTTAATATTATCCTCCCATCTGCGCCTAGGTCTTCCTAATGGTCGTTTTCCTATGGGTCTACCAGTCAAGACTTTGAAAGCGTTTTTACTTTCTTCCATTCTAGCTACATGACCTGTCCACCTAAGCCTCCTAGACTTGACGATCCTAACAATGTTGGGTAAACCGTATAAACTATGTAGTTCCCCGTTATGAAGTTTCCCATTCCCCATCTCGTTCCTCTTGGGTCCGAATATTCTTCTCAGGATCCTGTTCTCAAATACTTTCAGTCTATGTTCTTCCCTCAGAGTAAGCGACCATGTTTTGCAACCATACAGAACAACAGGCATGATTATAGTTTTATATATTTTAAGCTTCAAATTCCTCGACAGAATTCGCGACGACAAGAGATTTTGAACCGAATAGTAACACGAATTCCCTGCTTTTAGTCGACATTTAATTTCTTCGTGAATATGATTTTCGTCTGTTAATATTGATCCTAAATATTTGAAAGTATCCACTTTATCAAAAGTATTATTTAATATTTTAACGCCTCCACAATTTGCCGTATTACGGTCCCGACGCACTTCCATGTATTTAGTTTTCTCTGCATTTACTTCTAAACCCATGTCCCTGCAAGCGTTTAATAAGATCTCTGCATTTATTTCTACTGTTCTCCTACCATCCCCTATTAAATTTATATCATCAGCATATGCCATAACCTGGTGAATGCCGTTCAACTCTAGGCCCTGGTTGCTATCTTTGATTTTCCTTATGGCGTATTCCAGCACAAAGTTAAATAATAATGGCGACAACGCATCTCTTTGTTTCAGGCCATTTTCGACGTGGAAGCTCGTGGACAAAAATTTTCCTACCCGGACTTTACTTTGGGATTCACTTAAACATATCTTAATTGATCTAATTAGCTTTCTCGGTATTCTAAGTTCTATAAGAACGTTGTATAATGTTTCTCTCCTAACCGAGTCGTAAGCCTTTCTAAAATCAATAAATAGTTGATGTACCGAGGTATTGTATTCCCACTTCTTTTCGAGTATTTGGCGAATGGTAAATATTTGGTCGATAGTTGATCGATTTCGTCTAAATCCGCACTGATAATCTCCAATAATTTCATCTGCGTATGGGGTCAATCTTACTAACAGAATATTTGAAAGGATTTTATAGGATGTTGACAGAAGAGAAATACCTCGATAATTATTACAGTAACTTTTGTCGCCTTTCTTGTGAATTGGAACAATGATTGACTCTTTCCACTCTTGTGGCAATTCTTCCTTGTTCCAGATAAGGAGAATGAGTTTGTGTATCTTGTTCCACAATTTTGCGCCTCCAGCTAAAATTAACTCAGCCGGAATTTCATCTACACCCGGAGATTTGTGTTTCTTTAATTTCTTTATAGCGGCTTCCACTTCTATTCGATTGGGTTCTGGAATATACGGTTCTGCGGTGTGTATCTCCTTTTCTCCACGCACATTAGTTTTTGGCTGCGTGTTCAGCAAATCGTCAAAGAAATCTTTCCATCTATTTAAGAGGCTATCCGTATCAGTGAGAACTGTTCCGTCAGATTTCTTTAATATATAAGCACGAGGTTGATAGCCTTTCTTAAATTCGGTTATCCCCTTATACATGTCCCGAATATTTTTTTTACTATTATCTTGAAGTTCCTTAATTTTAGCTTTCAAAAATCCCGTTTCTTTGTTCTAAAAGTTTTGGAAGTTTCCCGCCTGATATCTGCGAAATTTTGTGTAGTTATTTCATTCGGATTTTGTAGGCACCGTAATTTTGCCTGTTTTCTCTTCTGTGCTAGTTTAATGCATTCTTGGTCGAACCATGGTTTGTTCCTACGTATTTCCACGTGTCCCAATTTTTCTATTGCTGAACTTTTAATGCTATCTCTAATTTCAATCCAAGTATCCTCAACACTAGTGCACTCCGAGTCTTCTAAAACCGAGAACCTATTCGAAACTTCAATCTGGTATTCCTCTCTTACCTGACTCTCTTCTAATTTCTTTAAATTAAATCTCTCCGTTTTCGGACATTGAGTATTACCTTTATTCAACGATAATCTCTCCCGTATTATCGCTGCTACCAGGTAGTGATCAGTGTCACAATCAGCCCCTCTAAAAGACCGGACGTCAATTATGCTAGATTGTCTTCTTCTATCTACTAAAACGTGATCAATTTGATTATGTGTTTTTCCGTCTGGTGATGTCCAAGTGTATTTATGAACGTCGCGATGTGGGAATTTTGTACTCTTCACGATTAGGTTTTTGGATGTTGCAAAGTTCACGAGTCTAACACCGTTGTCATTACTTTCCTTATGCAAACTTTCGTTCCCTATAATCGGTTTGAAAATATTTTCTCGTCCTACCTTCGCATTGAAATCCCCTAATAGAATCTTCATATGGTATCGCGGGAGTTGGTCAAATATCCGTTCCACTTCTTCGTAAAAACTGTCTTTTATATCGTCACGCTTATCTTCAGTTGGAGCATGTACATTTAAAACAATAATATCACACCACCGTCCCTTAAGAGTAATAAAAGAAAGTTTGTCAGTAACAAATTCAACCCGTTTAATTGCTGGTAATATTCGTTTGTGAACGAAAAACCCTGTTCCTAACTGGTGATTTTTATTTCCTTCCCCGTAAAAGAACGTAAAATTTCCGGAATTCTCAAATCCATTTCCTTCCCACCTAACTTCCTGAACTCCTACTAAGTCCATCCTGTATTTCTCTAACTCACTCGTTACAGATTTTAACACGCCTGCCCTATAAAGACTTCTAATATTCCATGTTCCAAATCTCATGTCCATTTTCTTTTGCTGATGTCGTGCCAAGTTATCAGTCCTTGTCCGAGGCTTTTGTGAATGTTTCTGAACAAGTACCTTTTTTTTTTACAGGATGAGGGTGTTAGCCTTACCCAAACCCCCAAGCTGGAGGACCACTCCTAGTCGTCTGTCCGCGACTGCTTATTCAGTATATTCGCAGCTAACCTCTATATCTAGAGGCCTTCTCCTCGATCCGCAACCTGAGGACGCGCCATGCCGTGGTGACAGGAACCCACGTTACACTACTACTATTACTACTACTTTTACTAACAGAACCTAACCAACCCCTGCGAGGATTGATTTATTATGTTTGGTATTTTTTTATTTGTATTAAGAAAATTTTAAGAAATTATATATACGTTATACATTTTCGTTTCTCCCTTCAGGCGCTCATGATGGTCACCCACCTTTCCTCTGATTCAGATCTGGCACTACTCGACTGCTTTGATCGCTGATCTCACGTAAAGCGGTATTGCAGTGTGTCTAGGGCGTTTGTATATGAGATAATTGAGCAGGAATTGTCTTTTTAAACCTCATTGTATTAAACATAAAAAATCTGCTTCTGAAATTGAAGTAGATACACAATAAATAATGATTGATTAGGCAATTATGCTACTGTAACGTATTTACTGTTAACATTTTAAGTTCAAAGTGTAATTAATCATCATGCAACTTTAAGTAATATTTTTTTTATCGCTTTGCTGTAAAATTTAACTTATTTTTGCTATGTAATTTATTTTTATGAAAGTAGAATTCACGCAAAATAATTCTTAGAAAGCTTAGACTAATGCTTCTTAGGATAATAATATTAGCTTAGTCAATGCTGGCAATGTACTACATGAATAGTTGGGTTGAGCTGACGAAATTGTTCCTGAGATGAGTAGCGTTGTATTTACTTATTATGAAACCAGATTTGTAAGTTGTCTAATAATTTTGTATACAGAAATCTAAAACAGATTATATAAATTTGATTGTAAGAGGCTTTGGCTCAGTAGTAGAACGCTCACCTCTAGCACGAAAAGTCCCTTTTTCCATTCCAAGCAAATTATGCTAGATAGCTTGAGTTATTCCTTTGTCCTCTCACATTCTTATTCTACCGATTTTTCCATCATTATTCATTTGCCTTAATCATTTGTGTCTCTTAGCCTAAAGAACGTAATCGTTGAACGTTAAACTGAAAGATCTAATTTCGTTTCATTTCAAAAATTCAGCTGAGAGACGGTGTTTTTTTTTTTTTTTTTTCCTCACACAAATTCTACGTATATGCGAACTGGACCCTCCAAACACCATGTATTTGTTAGATAGAATAAATAAATGAAGTGAAATAAAAGATGACTCATCTTCTCAGCAACAGTGGTTGTAATTGGTGTTCTTTTCCTTTCCGTGTACAGCGGGCGACACTTCTAAATGGTACAGCCATATGGAGATTTACGGCTAAGGTGTACCATTTAGAAGTGTCCCCCGCTGTACATAAAAATGGAGTTTCTTTTTTTCTTTACAGTGAAAATCCTTTGGAAACAAGACATTTGAAAATATATTTGGCTTAATTTGACATTTTTAGCAGTTCCAAAAATGTTTTTGTTATTTTTTTTATCTCAGTATATATGACCTTGAACATTGTAATTATTGAAGTATGCTCTAACTTAAAATGAAGTATTTTTTCTATTTGTGATTATGATAATGATACTTTTGCATGTCTCATTTTATGCACTTATATGCTGTAAAAATGGAAATCCCAAACTTGGGAATTACAAAAATATTACTATCAATAGCAATGCAACTAATTATGTAATAATTAGAAATCTAGTTTTGTAACTTTTCTTTTTATAAATTTGTCTAGTAACAGGTATGTTTTAGGTTCTTAAGTCACCACCCCCAAGTATACACAGTCCTATCGTTCAATATTTGTCCCGGAATGATTTAACCAATGGTTACGAACTCCATTTAGTTCTCGACTTTTTTTTTTATATAGGAAGGGTGAAGATGTAGGAAAGTATCAAATATGAAAGAAAAATTTCAGTAGGTTTCTTTTTTAAATTTTGGTATTATTTAGGGTTGGATTTTTTTTTCACAGTTAACACAGAGCCTATTAATACTCGTCACAATGTAAACCAATGACCAGAACGTAACGTACGCCACTTCTGCACGGGAAACTCGGATTTTCTTCAGTGACGAGTTCATGTGTTAAAAATTTCATTTTGAAAACCTTTCTAGAATCAATTAATCATATGGTGTTCGAGATTAGTAATAATGGTAAATGACTATTAATGGCTTTTACATATTAAAACTATTTTTCTCTTAACCATAGTAATAGGTAAATGTTGTCCTTGGATCAAAACCTTTTGAACATCATTCCAACCAACCGTACATCAATGAAACGTGTTAAATTTGTAGCCTTACAAACTTTCTAAATACTTTTTGTGCTAATAAATGGTACCCTGGTACTTCAAAAGGTACCAAAACTTAGAAAAAGATCTTAGGAAAAAATTTTCGGAATTTGTGAATTGGGTCAAACGTATTACATATCATTTGATACCTTCTTCATTTTAAAGACAATGATGTAAAATCGAATCTCATGTAAATACGGTTTATTGCCTTGGTTCTTTTGCTAATCAGGGAAAAAATCCTTGTAATTATAACGTCCCACAATTATGTCCTTAAGCATGAAAAACAGATGAATAATGAAATCGAATGAATATGGAAGGAATATAGTGGAATGGGAATGTTGAAGGAAACTAAAGAACACTGAGGAGATTCACAGATACGATACTGTCTATTACAAATCCTCATGAAATATGATCAAACTAGGAGACCCTTGCACGTGACGGGTAGCACTTTACCTTTGTTTACTAGTAAATAAATTATTCTATCAAATTGGTTATACAAATCTAGAGCCTATGGAAATAGACTATGATAATGTGGGTTATATGTAGTTATATGCAGACGTTACATATGGTGTTGATGTTAAAAACAAAAACACTAAACTTTAAACAAAGAAGTAACAGTATCACAATGTACTCCACGTGAATGAGTTTGTTCTTTTTCCTCTTCACCTTCCATTCTGCACTCAAAAACTTTAGTAAGATAGGTGAATATTTACAAAAAGTATATTTAAGTCATAAGCATTCTCGACTGAAGATTATTTCGTTTCATTCTAGCTGTATAACACGGACAATTAAATATTGTAATGTATGGTAGAGACGGTACACGGGTTATTTCTTTTCAATTACATTTTTATTACAAAATAGTTCTATACAAGTTATTTGTATACTATGCTACAAATAAGTAATTTTCTCTATGTAATAGTCCTATCTTTATGAGGTTGGACCTCCTGCCTGTTGTAGCACGGAGGTCTTTGAGGTTGACGGTTGGTAACTTCCTGCCCCTAGCAAGGCGGAGGTATAATGATGTCTCCTGCCCAGTGTAGCGCTGAGACGAAAGAAACTTTCTGCCTGTAGCAGGTGGAGGAGGTAATATCTCCTATCTAGTGCAGAGCGGAGATAAGATAGGAACCTCTTGCCCAGGGCAGCGCAGAGGTAAGGTTAGAGAATCTTTCCTACCCAGAGCAGCGCGAAGAGAAAGGTAGGAACCTCTTGCCCAGAGCAGCCCAGAGGTAAGGTTAGAGAATCTCTATTCCCAGAGCAGCGCGAAGAAAAAGGTAGGAATCATCAGCTGGAGCTTATGTCTTCTGTCTCTCGACGTGCTCATTTATAGCCGATTTAGGAAGCGGAGCCTATGGAGGGGTCATGATTCTCCGTATCCTTCTTCGTACTTCTTCGTAGATGGCTTCTGTCGGCTGCTTGACGATCATCGTGGAAAAGCACATGTTGTTTACAAATATGAAGGGATATTGCAATATTTTGCAACCACAGTATTACACTAACCCTCTAATCTCAGCAGCACACTGCGGGTAGTCAGGCAAACAAAGATTATACTCGTAATTACTCGAATATGAATACATGCGGAACTGGCTTGTGAGTGTCCACATTTTGGGACTAAATGGATGAATCATACTCGAGTCCTATCTTTTGACCCCTTTCATCCTGCTCAAAATTGATGGTGATTCATCAAAGTAGGTCTTGGGATTTTGTGTCTCCGGAATAGAGACATGCACACACAGATAAATAAATATCTGAAGGACTTTTTGGCAAACCCAACTCGTTAGTATAGAGACCATATTTATTATATCCTATCTGATAAGTGAAGTGAATCAGTTCGCTTGAAATAGCATTCCTTTAAGTTTACAATGAGCACCACGGTTTGTGTTCCCAACTGGAGAATCAGTCATTTTATTCCAGTTATTCCTTTACATTACACGTATATACAGGGTGTTAATGAACTATACCGACAAACTTTAAGAGGTGATTCCTCACACCAAAATAAGAGAAAAAGTCCATATGGACCTATGGCGAAAAGTACATAGTTTCAGAGCTAGGGCTGTCCAAAATCCCGAAAAAGCAAAATTTCAAGAGACTCTATTTCGAATTCGAGAGACTGTGGATGGTGGTCCTTTCAGCATAAAGGAAGCCACGCATACTCAATCCAAAAGTGCATATTTCATTAATGTCCAATGGGTATACAGATTATTTCCTGCAGGGTGAAATTCCCAGACATGCCATTAACCGAATTTTCAGATACGCTCTGACTTTATGATTGGTCCAAAGTAGGCAAACGATAAGCCTTGATAGCAGTGAACACGGAATCCTTTGGTGCGATGTCGGAAGTATTAAGGATCGTCAGCAGCACGGTCTCTTGTACTCGGGAAAATACATGGTGCGATGTTTACTTTCACGCTTATAAGTGAAGAAATCGTGAAATATACAGTGACGAAATACATATCAACACACGTTATTCCGAACATAAAGAAACATAGAGCTGAAGGCTCCTAACAATTCCGACTTCCCTCCGAAGCATTGGATGTCCATTGTTGTCAAAGTTTAGCTCCTACCTCCTTTTAACCCTGCTTGAAATCAGGGTATATATGAAAACTCTATTGAAAACATATCTGAGAATTACACCCTGTAGGGAATACCCTCTACACCTCTTGACAATTGATGAAATATGCACTTTTGGATTATGCATGCGTGGCTTCCTTTACGCTGATAAGAAACCACCATCCACAGTCTCTCGAATTCGAAATAGGGACTCGTGAAATTTAGCTTTTTCGAGA
The DNA here is from genome assembly GCF_964235325.1 of Thermobia domestica. Lineage (NCBI taxonomy): Eukaryota > Metazoa > Arthropoda > Insecta > Zygentoma > Lepismatidae > Thermobia > Thermobia domestica. The sequence goes on along the minus strand of NC_137458.1, from coordinate 146,727,471 downwards.
TTTTGGACAGCCCTAGCTCTGAAACTATGCTTCGCCACAGGTCCATATATTTTTTTCCTCTTATTGTGATGTGAGGAATCACTTCTTACAGTTTGTCGGTATAGTTCATTAACACACTGCATATATATATATATATATATATATATATATATATATATATATATATGTAATGAATATGAAATTTTATTTTTATTCCTTTTTATTTTTCAGAATGAAGGTCAAACGGCCCTGCATATAGCTTCACAAAATGGCGACGATCACATGGTCAAATACTTCTATGGAGCTCGTGCGAATGCGTCTCTTGCCGATGCACATGGTAAGTTCATTTCGAGTATATTTTTAACAATGATATTAATCAAGATTTGCTAGTGCAAAGTACCTGAAGCAGTGATCACATTGCCAATCCAATTGTCATGCAGCGTAAGGAATCTTCCTTACAAACTATAGTAACTTATGAAAATAAATTGCTTTTGTAGTTATACTTCTGTAGCGTAAGGTGTATAAACTTCTTGTTAATAAATTTACTGCTTGTAAGGTTAAACTTCCTGTGAACGTGTGATTAGTTACACCGCAGTAATCATTACAGGCTATTTACAATAACACTCAAGTTCCTTCTTATTTCTTGTTCTTGACGACGAAGAGCAAGTTCATCATGATCATCGAGTTGATGATGATCATCATAATCTTCTGGTACTTTTTCATCTGGTTCGAAATCCGGATGGCCTAAAGATTTTGCAATATTATGGAGCACAAAACACGCAAAAATTATTTTTGAAACATTTTCCAACTTTGCACGGCAAACGTACTGTAAAATCGGAAATCGACGTTCCACTTGGCCAAAACATCGTTTGATTATCTCTCCTTTTTCAAAAGTTTGTTATATTTCAGTTCAGCATCAGGAGCAGGATTTGTAAAAGAGAGTCATGAAGCATGGTTCTATCCCATACCCATTATCACCAACTAGTACAACATTCGCTTTGTTTTTTAATAATAACCTGACCTGTGAGTTTTTCCATTTTCTTAAATCATGCACAGATCCAGCCCAACTAACATCAACACTCGTGAACATTTCTCTGGTGTCACAAATTGCTTGTACATTCAGACTAGGTTTATCTTTACGGTTTGTGTACTCATCTCCATGGATTTTTTTTTTTCAGTATTCTTACGTGGGTATAGTCAACTACATCAATTGCTGTGGGAAACCTAAATTTGCTTTGCCATAACTGTTTAGCCTGCATTATTTTACTGTTAGGAGAAGAGAGCTTTATTCAATCATGTGTTTGCGCAACGATGTTGTCAACCACTGCATTTAAAGTTCGAGATACCGTAGCCTGACTAACATTAAGCTCTTCTCCGATTCCTTTTTGATAGCCGGGATCAGCGAGATAGTGTAAACATATTTTCATTTTATGTTCGAAGGGCAGCACACCTCCCCGAATTTCTACATTTGCGCCAATAAATCTATCTGTAAGCCACAGTAAGTTGTCTTCTTCAAAACGGTATAGTTGTTTAAAATTACGAGCAAGCACAGGTAACCGGGGTTTGTAATGTTTAACATCCCTTAGGTGAACAACATCCGCCATCACACTCCAAAACATTTAACTGCAATGGTGAGTTTGCTACAGACCACACTCATAAATTTTGAGTGATATGCTTTTTTAATTAAAGTAAAAGGTGAAGGTTATGAATATCCTTTTACTTCGATGTGAAGTACAAGGATCAATCTAATAGTTTATACCAGGTTATCATAAAATAAGTATCGCTGTTTAGAGAACTCTGGAGGCATAACCACTTGACAGAATGCAACCAAATTTAGTAGGAGCGTATTTGGGAACATGCAGAAGCGATTGGTGTAGAAAACAAAATTAGTTCCAATTTTAGCCATCAGAGGTAATTGTTGCGTTGTACAACGCCATGTAAGTGCAGCGTGGAAGAAAAATGACACACTAGTGATGCTAAATGGTAAGAAAGGCTGTAATTATCTCTCCAGGTGCTTACCCACGCCTGCATCTGTTTCAGTGATATGGATTTGAGTGCCACTATCTGCCCAATGTGAATTGATGGTGATCTGATGTTTCTTTTTTTTTTCTTTCCACACTCTTTGCCTTGTGTTCAAGGGGTCCCGGGTTCGATTTCCGATGAATACACGTGAGTCGGATCCCATGTTAACCTCTAGGTCCCGTTCTTAGAACTCCATCATCATCTCATATGGTACTAGTCACCACGCATTTTCCTTGCTCAAGACTTGCCTATGGGCAGAACTCTACATTATCATCATCATCACCCATAACATATCACTACACCACGGGGTTATTAATAGGAGTACAAATCAATGTCAAGCATCAAACTGGAAGCATAATTATGGCCATTCTTTAATTGAATATCAATACCATCATTTGTCTTCCATACCACACTCACCGTACTTAACACTGAACACAAACACAATAACCTCTGGAGACGAGATTTGACACTAATCTTTCCCTGGAATCTTGGAGGGAGCTTGCATTTTATGAGCACAGGAAGGACTTACATTTAACTTTGTTTTTGTAAGATATCCAAAAATTTTAAAGGGACGCTTCAGCTCAAAAGCCCCCTCCCCGTAAATCCGACACTGACCACGGGGTATTAATAGCATTGGTAATCAATGCCACGAGACCCACAGAAGAGGTAATTACAGCCTTTCTTATCATTTACCATCAATAGTGTCGTCTTTCATCCACGTTGTACTTACTTGGTGTTATATAGCGTCACAATTACCCCTGGTAGCAAAAATTGGAACTAATTTTAATTTCTACACCAATCTCTTCTGCATTTTCCCAAATGTATCCCTACCAAGTTTGGTTGCATTCTGTCAAGTGGTTACGTATCCAGAGTTCTCTGAACAGTGATACTTATTTTATGATAGCCTGGTACTTACACTCGAAAAGTAAAAGATTGTAAAGATTGTAATCTTTATGAATACAGATTGAAGGATTTCCTTCATAGTTTACACATATAAGCTTATCCTTCTTTTTATGAATACGGTCTAATGTAGTGATATTGAATAATAATACTCATAATAATAATAATAATAATAATAATAATAATAATAATAATAATAATAATAATAATAATAATAATAATAATAATAATAATAATAATAATAATAATAAATCTTCTTTTCCATGTTCTATTACTGTACCTACTTCTGCAGCCAAAAAGATAATTCCGAGTATAGAGAAGCTTTTATCAGTCGCTCAGTTTATTTCTAAAAATAAATCAATAAATGTTGCATGGTATGCATGTAGCACGGTATGGTTCGCAATCTTGCACATTTACGTATATAGAACTTATATAAGATTGATTCTATCGTTGACAAGTTGGGCCGCTTTAAAAAACTACTTTTAATCACTCATTGATTTGTAAAGCGCCATTTTCAATAGCGAGGCTATACGAGATGTGGACCTACAGCTTAATGTGGGATCCGAAGCACGCTAGGAATCGAACACGGGTCTCTCACACCAAAGGCACGTACGCTAATCGCTTAGCCACGAGGGAGCTCTATTACTCATTGACAGAATGGGTTTTCGTCCCATGCTTAGTAAGAACTGTTATCCTTTCACATTATGTAAGGAAGCACCGCATGAAGGTTGGTTGGTAATATTATTCTTGTATTTCCGCCCATATTATATACTTCAAACGAAATAAAGCTTCGGACTAGAGGAAAGGAATCCAATAATGGGTTGAAATATCTGCATTGAAGGTTTGTTCACGAGAATTTTTTTTTAAATGAAAATATTCGTGGAAAATATCTACTTTTTATATGCTGTGTACTGCATATATGGTTTTATTTATTAAAGTTGGAACACAGATAAAGTTGGATTCTATTGAAGTTGGAACCGGCAGTAAACAATGAATAACGGAAAAAGAGATGAATGCAATGAAAATATGTAGCAAGGTATGACTAAAAAAATGAAAGTTCAATAATACGGCTCTTTGAGCGTAATGCAATGTTTCTATTCATTTGTTTTAATATGCATACCTTGTATGACAAAAGATAATTCCAACGTATTAACATGCAACGAACTATATACCAATTTATGTGATACAAGCACTATGCACGTATATCATATATTTTCTTCATCATTAGCTTCAGCATTAAAAATAAAAAGTGCTCCCTGTGCTCCAAATGAAACACATTTTTTTTGTAATGAAATATTCTTTACATAGCAAATATTATTTGTTGTGTATGTGTTTTGTGTACATTTTCTGTCCCTTAGAAATATTTCATTTTCTTCCTTTTACGTACTTAATTACATTCCTTGACTTAAACTTTCCAATATATATGATTTATTTTGAATCCTCGTAATTTAGATTGTCGGGCGAAACAAATCAATCGCAGGAGCCACTGGTCATACAAGCCACTGATTATAGAGGTTAATGGTCTATCGCCAAACGTTTATTAGAAAAATTGGTCAGACAAGCTGCATGCACGTCGGTATATTAAATAATAATAATGAATTGTATGATCGATATTGTAATGTGTTGTATATGTCATGTGGCGCCTAGGATCTGTTTCCTTTTTCCCAACATCCAAAGAGCGTCATTAGTAGCTGACACGACAGCATGTGAATGAGAATAGTAAACATCCGTCAAATCTTTTATTTGGCGCAAAATGAGGGCACGTTTCTCAGTCACGTAGTCACGTATTTGGGCAAAAACTTGGTGCTACCAAAGTGGAAATCACTCACAATACTCAAGAAGGCTTTTGGCGTTGATGTATTGGTCAAAATTAAAGAGTGGTAGAGATTTTATTTGTCTCTTGCTCTAGTGTTTTTTTCTTGGGACCTTGATTTTTGCTTTCCTATTCTTCTTCTTTAATTCTTGGGGAGAACAGTAGCTCAGTGGTTAACTGAGTGGTGTACTCAAATTGTCTGAAGTGTTAGAGGTTGTGAGGCAAAATTCATTGTGGGTTCTACTTTACCTGAAGAGCATTGGCTCTTTCTAACTGCCCCGTGTTCTTGTCCCTGTCAATGAAGTTGGTCCAGAAAGGAGTTTGAAAGATAAAATGTTTTTTTTAAACTAAAATGTGGTAACTTCTAGTGCGAGCAGTCCCTACTACAGACAGACGTATGTAACATAGAGCTGACGTATGTAATATACGAAAGATTGTTAGATGGCTGTCGGACGTCCTGCACCGGCATGGTGTACCAAATACGCGGGAAAATGTTGTATGTTTATAGCATATGGACAGCATATGCTCCGTACAAATTTCCGCAGCAAACTTATGGATTCCGTATATTAGTACAAATATACTGCTATCCGGATAACTTATTTTTCTCAGTGTTCGTATAACGTAAAAATAGAAATGTCATTGCATTTTCATTTCTTTTATTTAGCATTCCTTAGTCTCTGATGTTCTTAATGCTATTTTCTCTGTTTGTTCCATTGTATCTGACTTTTTTAATATCCTATATATTTGTGATGTCTTTTTTTTTTTTTAAAAAAAGCTTTTGTATATAGTACTTCAACAAATTTGTTTCTCTGCATTCCGTATTTCATATATATCCATTCTGATTTTTCTCTATGTCTCTTTTCCTTTCATTTTTTTTCCTAAAAATTTAATCTCTTCTGATGTCAGAAGTAGACGAGACGGAAAACCTTTCTCAGACATAGCCGTAAAGAACAGGAAAATAAAAGAAATTTCGTTCTTCTACTGTCAAGATGCCAACTAGAATGGACAACTGAAGTATTTTTTATTTGTACATTTTCTCCTTTTCCCGTCTTTTTTTTTTTTCTTTTTGACTATTCAAATATTCGTACAAAACATGCTTAACGTTTATGCTGTACTTTCTTTGTGGAAAAGGATTGACCATAGAGAGTTGGTTTTTGAAAAGAGCACAGACTGCATATTTTCGAATGCTTAAAATATTTAGATAGCTACAACACAACAACAATAGGAAAAAACACTTGGGTTAGTTTAAACTCTCTCTCTCTCTTTGTATTTCTTGCAGTGTATAGGAGTTTCAAAGGAACATTAACTTGCCCTTTGCATTCCTTTCTTTCGTAAATTTTAAGTTATTGCTTGAACAAGCGAACAAAGATATTTCATACTCGAAAAAAAAATGTTTTCTAAGAAAGTTTACTAAATGCATTTCCTGGCAACACACACACACACACACACATATATATATATATATATATATATATATATATATATATATATATATATATATATATATATAGTTCTCCTTTTGACGGTTTGATTTTATTTCATAAGTTTTTTAAAAACTATTTTTGATTCAGCAGTTGTGCCTACACAAGAATGCGATCTTGATTTTTTCTCCGGCTCTTCATATCGTTGTTAGGAAAACAATATCTGTCTCATAAAATGCACCTAGTAAATGATTCTATCTGATAATCAAAGATACCTGCCTACAGGTCGGTTTTAGATCATAGGTTTCCCCCATTAGATTATTTATTAACAAACATCTTGAAATAAACAATAGTGTGCGTAATAATATCTCAGTTATATTTGTAACTGATACGTGTTTGATATTTTTGTGTACATGGTAAATTGAGAACTAATTCGTTTCGTTAGAAATGACGTCAGGGATGTGATGGCGTTGTCAGAGATATAGCTTTCATACGAACTTCCTTATAAATGCATACGTTTTTCAAGAAAATGAAAAGAATAACTTGAAATTAATCAAATTTGTGTGAAAGCAGTTGTGTGCACGAATAGTTTTACGTTGAATGGTTTGGGTGCAAAATCTCGCAGCCAGAAACTCGTGGGCCACAATATCACCACTCAAAATCTCGCCGCCCAAAACGTCGCATGCCAAAATCTTGCTCGGCCAAAATCTCGCCGCCCAAAACGTAGCGTACCAAAATCTTGTTTAGTCGAAACCTCGCTGTTCAAACTTTCGCGGGAAGAAATGTCACCATAGCTATTTCTTCAGTGTAGATTAAAAATATTCAAAATATCGCTGTATATATATCTGTATGTATAATATATCTAATAAAAATAACATACAGTGAAACCTTCATTGGCGGACACCGCCATAACAAGACCATTTATTTTGACCAGGCAAAATTATATGATTAATTACGGGTAAGATCACTTACTTCACACACCCTCAGCTACTGGCATGAACAGTTTCCTTTTCCTTCAACATTTTAGTAACCTATTCATAACGGACATAAACTATTCTCAATTCAAACATATTTAGCACAGAAAAATTTTCAGCAATTTTAAAATAAATCTTGAATACAGTGAAGTAGACAGAAAATTAATGTAAAATGGTTCGTACATTTCCTCACGATGATTCGACAAAGAACGTAGATTTGAATGTGAAACGAAATTATAGAAATTGCTCCCTTTCTTCCCTAAAAACGAAATTTTCGAAAACTCTGGGTCACGTGCCACTTATGTTGAATGGAGGGAAAACTATAAGAATTGACTTTCTTCCCCCTTAAAAGCATTTACTTTTAATGCGGAATTTATGTATAGGATTTCATCTTCTTAACTTAAGAGATTCTGGAAATAATAGATTTTTGGCATATTTGGTCTAGGAATTAATTCGTGCGGGTGGACAAGAGATGGCGCAACGAACGGAGCGTCCCACAGTTCCGTGTATCCACACATGTGTTGCAAACCCCTGTCATCGCGTATCGTTCGTAGTATAGGGCAGTGGATTAAAGCGTCAACAACACCAGTTTGTAGTTAAGTGAACATGGCGCAATTTGTGCCTGATAAAGTGTTTTTGTGGGGTGTCCTGCTGCATTACTTTAACATGCAGAAAAGTGCGACTGAAAGTCATCGTATTTTGGTGGAAGTGTATGGTGACCATGCTCTAGCTGAGCGAACGTGTCAGAAGTGGTTTGCACGGTTTAGAAGTGGTGATTTCGGCTTGGCAGACCAAGAGCGAGCTGGACAGACAAAAAAATTTCAAGACGAAGAATTGACAGCATTGCTCGAGCAGGATTCGTGTCAAACGCAGGAACAACTTGCAGCAGCATTAGGCGTTGATCAAACAACAGTCTCCAAACGCTTGAAAGCCATGGGAATGATTCAAAAGATGTCACATTGGGTTCCACATGAATTGAAAGACAGAGACGTTGAAAGACGAAAAACCATTTGCGAATTGCTGCTTCAACGACAGAGCAGAAAGGGGTTTCTGCATCAAATTATTACGGATGATGAGAAGTGGATCCATTACGAGAACCCTAAACGAAAAAAGGCCTGGGTGAAACCAGGTGAACCAGGTCCATCACAACCAAAACGAGATATTCACTGTGCAAAGGTTATGCTGTGCATATGGTGGGATATGAAAGGTGTGGTGTACTATGAGCTGCTGCAACCGGGTGAAACTATGAATGGAGAACGTTATCGACAACAATTAATGCGTTTGAAGCAAGCTGTGGCCAGAACACGACCAGAATGGGAGAACAGACATGATAAACTTATTGTTCAACATGATAACGCTCGCCCACATGTCGCAAAACCGGTCAAAACCTATTTAGAAAATGTCGGATGGGAAGTTTTACCCCACCCGCCGTATTCACCAGACGTTGCTCCTTCGGACTACTACTTGTTCGATTGCATGAACAACGATTTGATTGGACAGCGGTTTACTTCTTCAGAAGATATCGAAACATGGGTCTCTGACTGGATCGCTTCCAAGGATGAGGACTTCTTTCGCCACGGAATCCGTACATTGCCTGACAGATGGGCGAAAGTGGTGGCTAGCGATGGGCAATATTTTTCTTAAGGTATTTATGTATTTTGTGTTTGTACTATAGCTTCAATGTGTGCGTACCAACCGCACGAATTAATTCCTAGACCAAATACATTTTGAACCCCTGATAGAATTCACGGTTCTCGCTCACCAAATAATTTAACTAAATTAGATTCTTTCGCTAATTTGGTTTTATTTTATGATTATACATCCTTCATTTTTTACACTTCTAATGTCTAAAATAAACAAATTACGTTATTTTAGTATTTCTTCTTCTTCTTCTTCTATTATTATTATTATTATTATTATTATTATTATTATTATTATTATTATTATTATTATTATTATTATTATTATTATTATTAGAACTCCAGCAACTCTAATACAATATTTGCTATGAGAAGGTCTGTCCTAACGAGATTTCGATCTAATGAATTCCGACCTAGCGCGATTTGGTCCGAGAAATTTTAGCCAAGTAAGATTTTGGCCCGCAAGGAATTTTTACATTAAAGAATATTAAAAAAAAAAAAAAAAAACATTAAAGATTATTGTTTAGAGTACATAATTTCAACACTTTCTACCCTGCTCACCATTAAAAATTCAACACCTGAAAGGAGAGATCATAGAAAGTCTGATATTTGCAGAATATGCAAAACATGAAAGGATGAACAATTGATTAGCACGAAAGCAATGTGAAGCAGTTGTGGCATCAGTTATGCCATCTATGACACCAAACGAAACCCACCCAAAGAGCCATATTGCAATAGTAGACAAAGGTTGGTATGACGTGTCTGCATACGGTCAAAAAATGTTTTGTCGTCTAATGCGGCAGTCTTTTCAGCAGGTTTGGCCTTTGATCATTGACGAATAGTGGCGTATCACGAGTGTACTTCATTCTTCCACAACATTAGTGCACATAATGTGCAGAATACGACCACATTGCAGCGCATATTGACTCAATGGCTCCATGAAGGCACTACGCAGCTACATGCCGAGACCCAACGATCATGCTAGGTGCGTTTAACTTGATACACTTCGTCAGAGAGGAGCGGCTGTTACGATTAAGAAAATTCCGCCATTTTAGATTGGAAAACCACTATTTCCAACAACTTTTAATTTTTTCGTATCTTTACTCATATCGGAGTTGGCCAATGGTCCCAGACTCTTGACATAACCTGTATAATTCGTTTCTCTAATCTAATTCAGAAGCATTTTGGAACACTTTCTTTTTTGCACCTAATATCTGGCTCTAAATTCACTTTATGAGGATTTTTGTGCAGCTGCCAAACCTGAACAATGTTCTTTCTGTGTATCGGGAACCCCCTACTAGTCCGGCCCAAACATTGGAGTCAAATTTACATTGAAGTTCATTCTCTTAGATTTGGGCAGCAAAATAATATCTAGAAAGCTTTTGTTTATAATAAATTATAGTCAGCAAACAAACAAAACTTTTTTTTTCCCGTCGAAGGTTAAAATTAAAGCGTAACATTAATAAAGAAAAGAATAGACCCATCTTCCTCGATTTAGGGGGATTTAGAATTTAGATTTCTGGACTTTCAGCATTTAAGGCCATATTAGCCCGTCGCATTTTGAGGGATGACGTCCCTTGCCGATCACACTATCCGGGGAAAGGGAAGGAAGAAAGGGTTGGGGAAGGGAGGAAGCACCTATAAGTTAGGTACCACCCCGGCATTTGCCTGGTGTGAATGAGGAAAACCTCATTCAGGATGGCTGGCCTGAAAAAGCTTTAAACTCTCTTTTCAACCGAGTGCCCCCACCGGGAATCGAACCCGGGACCTGCCGCACCGAAGGCGAGAGTGTTAGCGACTACGCTACTGCGGGGCCATCCTCATCTCCCTCGACTTCTCTAGTAAGAATGACTACTGACTAACTCTTTGTAATGGTAAGAACACTGAAATTCACAGTACGCGAGGAACTACTAATGTCCCCTGAATAGCTTACTGCAGATAAGAAAAGTTGGTAAAGTTTGTAATTCCACTATATTGTTTAATTTTTCCTCTAAAATTGTAAAGTTGAGTACCTTTTTAAGGATAATTTCCATGAATTTAAACAATTTTGGATAAACTAGTTAGATAAAGAAAAACACTGGTCTGTAGGCCCATATTTCCTATCTTGCCCCTTTCATTGCTCCACATAAAGTCTGAAGATAGCACAATAACTTATATCGAACTGATTATGAAATTTAGAGGATTATTCTGGATTCGAACTTCGATAAACTGATAACACTTGATTAAATACCAAACGAGACAGTTATTATGTGTATTGATATATGTTAACATATTTAAAACAAGTTTCTCCTTTACAGATCGAACACCAATGCATTTAGCTGCTGAATATGGCCACGCCAGCATTATTGAAATCCTTGCTGACAAGTTTAAAGCTTCAATCTTTGAGAGGACTAAAGATGGCAGCACCCTCATGCACATTGCATCACTCAACGGTCATGCGGATTGTGCAATGATGCTGTTCAAGAAAGGAGTCTACCTACATATGCCAAATAAGGTAAAATAGCATATATATACAAGGCGCGACTACTGCAACAGATTAATCTCATACGTTAGTAAAATAATGTTAGAGTAAAAATAAAACTCTGCCCTTCAGCGCAAGACAAGATTGATGCATCTCCTAAGAGATTATTTATAAAATATTCCAGGAAAAAGAGTAGTTTTTTCATAGGGTTGCATGAGTGCTGCAACCGCATCCAGTAACGTCGAGCATAAATGGCAGACTTCTTCTATTTTTTGACATGGAAAAGCACATTTACACCTACATAACTCCTATACTCTCGTATTGCCAATTAGTGTTTGCAGTCACTTGACAAGCGCCAGTTCAATTACCAATTCCTTTACTTAGCTGCGCTTGACCCAACTTTTGTTATCCGTTTGTGGACAAGTGAAGAGGAGTGGAAAATAAGGGAATAATGAACGATTGATAATAATTATGTTTCGTTAAAACAAACAAATATGGGCGTAATAGTGGTGCTTACAATTAAATTCAAGTTATTTTAAAGTAGGGTGCGTTATTTAAAAAATGTCCGGTTTTGTTTTTCATCCTCCTATGAAAGTTTGTATTATTGTCTTATTTTACTACATGTATGCCTGGAGAATAAAGTGGAGTTTATGATTCCGTAAAGCAAATAGATACATATGCACGGAACGCATGTCATTATCAAAATAGACTTTATGCTTTATATTATGAGACTGATGTAGTTTTATTTACAAATTACTTCCAAACTTAACGTTCGACAGTACTTATTTATTATGTTTGAGAGCAGTAATGGTTTCAGCAGTTTTTCCTCGCTGGGGAATTTGAATAAACGAAAGGGAAGTAGTACTGTGAAAATACTTCTAACCCAGATTGAAGATAATCGAAGAAATGCCCCGGGGAGATTTTTGCAGCTCCGATAGGGAAATTTCCCCTGAGCCACCGCATGAAATCATTACTGTTTGAGAGTGAATAGTAACTGAATATTTTAGCAATAATGGCGAATGTGAGATTAAATCTCTCTCTCTCTCTCTATATATATATATATATATATATGGATATAGAAAATAAGGTATTTTGTCCGTGTACTCCCTAAATTTTGGAGTATTACTCGGAAGCTGCGAACGAGCCCGCGAATGCACATATTCTCTTGATATTGGAACCGCTGCTTACGCTGATACAAGGTAAATACTAGCGAAAGTGGTAAATACCGTGATTACTATTCTCTCTCTTAACTAGTTTGGGAAAATTCTTCACCTGAATGTTAAGACCAAATTTGTACTTCCTGAGGAGAGGGAGTGTATATAGTTATAATTTCAAAGCTACTTCGACGGCTCTGTTGATGGTGTCTTATTTACTACTGAGGATCACATCCAAATGATCCATTTGAAGCCTCTATATGACCCTAAATCACAAACAAAGAAATAATGTAATCGTTTAACGCTTAAATCTCTCTCTCTCTCTCTTTTTTTTTTAAAATCTGTTTACAGTCCAGGCTTCAAGGTTACTATACTGTGGTAGAAAGTAGAAATTCGAAAGGAATGGAAAGAGTCTAAGATATTAGCACACCTATATTTAAGAAAGAAGATAAAATGGATTTCAGTTATTACCGAGGAGTTTAATTACTCCCAATCTGTTATAAAATCACAGGAAGGGCCAAGGGCGCCGATTTCTCTGTAAATTTGAAGGTGTCCATTCAGATGCAGAAGGCATATATGAGGATTTTAAGATAAATTGCATTCAAATTATGCTAAATATTGTATATTCTTAAATATAATACGGGGGCCTACATGAGCTTTGAGGGGCCCGGACCCCTCGCCCCCCCAGGATCGGCGCCTTTGGCAAGGGTCCTTATTGCAGATTAACACTTTCTGTTAATTGAAGTAATCGGAGGTCATCAACAACAACAACTTCAGGAACAACATATTTTTCTATCTGACAAATATAGAAGAAATAAGCATTGGTCAGTCCACCGAATATTCATAGGCTTTAAGAAAGCGTATGACTCGATTGAAAGAGAAGGTTAGGCGATATACAGGTATTCAGAGTACTCGTTTGATGTGACTCAACAAAAATCCTGGACAATCCAGAGCCACAAATAGGAATAACAAGTGGAGGACGTGTTATATATATATTGAGAGTGTTGAATTTTGTGTTTGACACAAATCGTCGGTGCAGGGCTGGGATAACCTCAGTTAGGATGACCAGCAGCAAGATTCAAACTCAAAGATCCTTACTGCGAAACATAATTACGGTCTCTTCAATTCATTATGGTAATAGTAATATAAATGATAGATAATACATCTTTGAAAAAAAAACTAATTCTTTAGTTAGTGAGATGGATTCAGTTCTTTCTTAAATAAAAAGAAAGCATATGTAATTACTTACTCTTTAAGTAATGTTTTGAAATGTGATATTTTAACATGTTAATGTTTTATGGTATGTATTTCAGGGTGGAGCAAGGAGTATACATACAGCGGCTCGTTACGGACATGTTGGTATTATCAGTACCCTTCTGCAGAAAGGAGAGCAAGTGGATGTTAAAACTCATGTAAGCAACAATTAATTTACATAATGCCTGTTGATTCTGCCTATTTATATATAGACATTTAAAATTTTGTTCACTGTCAGTACATAGTTCAAAGATACAACTTTAATTTGTGCGAATTAAAAAAAGAAATTCTATAATTACAATATAGTTATAAATTTAAAATATCTCTTAGCATCGTAATTGAATTGTGCCGGACAATTTTTTTCATGATTTAAAATATTCCTAAAAGAAACCCGTTTTTATGAATATTTGCGGACGGCCAACTATAGGGCCTACCCTGCTAGGATAGAATGATATGCTACAAAATATATTCGCAACGTACTTTTTGTGATGTAATAATAATGGTAATACTAGATTGCAATAGTAATAATAATTACTTGTACAATGCAGGTTCACAATTATGATAATAGATTATATACGAGGGAAAGTCAAAAATTATCTACACTTTTCATTCTACAGTTTATTTACATGAAGCTAGGGCTATACTATGCACATCATTTTTCTACGTAATCTCCCTCCTTAACAATGCACTTGGCCCAACGGTAAACGAGTTTACGTATTCCTTCCCAATAAAAGGTTTCTGTTGGTCGTGAAGCCACTTTTGCACCGCATTTTGCTTGTCTAAATCTGACCAGGGATGATATCGAAACTGCACCTTGAATTGGGAGACATTCTATATATTTCCTGATAGGACATCTCGAACAAGTTCCAAAACAGGTGTTCGTTTCTTGCCCGGAAGTGATCACACCTTTGCAGGGGCTAAAATATATAGAACATTTTGACCTATTTGCTATAGCAAATGTACATAAAGTACGTTGCTACCCCTAAAAGTTGAAACCTATGCTAAAACGCCAAAACACCTGTATCATCATTGTAAAAGCATAATTTAACAAGTGAAAATATTTGCCCCAGGGTCTCCGCAGGGTCCCAGGTGGGGTCCAACTCAAAATTTGCAATTGAAAAGAGGGGCAAGTAGCATATCATTTAAAAGCTAGTGTTAAAAGAAAAACGATAACAGAAGTCTCACAGCTCTAATCAAGCTCTGTGCGAAATGACGGAAGATTCAAAATTTGAAAACAGTCTGCAGCTAACAGTACATGGCCACCACTAGAATTCCAAAACAGTGAAACAGGTGTCAAAATTCTAAAACTCGTGTTTCATTATTTGAAAAGTGGTCTTTATCGAAATGATAATGTTTACCCCAGGGTCCCAAGTGGGGTCCAACTCAAAATTGGCAATTGAAAAGAGGGGCACGTAGCATATCGTTTGAAATGTATCCCCCTACAACTTACCTACAGCCCGTCTGGTAGAAGCGATCTACTAACCTCTAGACCAGGTGACTGTTTTGCATTTACAAGTGTCGTTTTGATGTGAAGAACCACATAGTTCGACATGTGTTTCAAAGCTTTAGGTGTAAAAGGTGGTCATGGACTTTAAGACGTAGTGTGAACACATGTAGACGTAGTGTGAACACCACACCATTTTGCACAGGATTGGCGTAGAGACGAAAGATTGGTTCCATACGCTGTCTGTTTTGAGAAACTTTGAAACAAAATACTACTTAACCCATTTGAAAATGTGTAGTTTGACCGCTGCCCTCATATAGGGACTCCAGGACATACGTTTTCATTTCTATACATTGAACGTTTGCAATGACGAATTTAGAAAGCCAGCAATCCTGACTTATAGCCAGTGATTAGCTTGAATGAAAAGTTGTGTTAGTCAATTTGCAATATCGTTGACTTACATCTAGGAAATTGATTCTCTAGAATGCAAAGGAGGTTCACAAGCTCATCAAGTTGATGGTGACAAACTCTGTTCTCCAGGACATTACAATGGCCGTAGACGATTATATTATGTTCGAAGATAATACTCAATTCCAGCCCTTGGACACGACATCAAGTCAACAAGGAACTGCTTCGGGTACCGAAGGCGATCCTGATTACGACTACCTGGACCCAAATCTTTCTCAGGAAACTGCATTTTGGAGATCATGGAGTGAAACGAAATTGAGGGATACTGTAGCAGCTTATAACAACGCATCCATTGGTCCCAAACTCAAGGATGAGAAACGGGTAGCAAGAGTTGACATCTGTACAAGTGACATCATTGGGATATTAAACTATACCTGGACAAGGCATCCAAGCGGACCAAACTAGCAGAACTCCGAGAATCTGTCAAAGCATGGTGCAAAAATCAACGCTGTTCTCCGAAGATCACTGAAGAAGGCATTGCCGTGGTAGCCTTGGAACAATCGCGGAAGCTAGGGGTTACTGGTTTCAAGGCATCCCGATTGATCCGCCGACTATTGAGAGAAATGAACTGGGGTTCCAGGAAAATCACAACAATCATGACAATGGCAGCCAGAACAAAAGTACTGGAACGTTCAAACGAATTCGACAGCTACATTCAACAAATCAGGCGGGAGATTGAAGAGAATAACTACAATCTTGATCAAATTGTGAATCTTGATCAAAATGGATTCAATTATGAATTACTAACACCACGAACTCTAACTCAACATGGAGTAAAAATTGTCGAAACTCAAGTAAGATGCGAATCAAAAGTGACACATTCTTACACAGTCCAGGATGCGATTTCGGCATCAGGAAAACTCGTGGGCCGTACTGTTATTGTGCTCCGCGAACCATCCGGGAAATTTGGATCAAGGGTCCAATGTAAAATCCCTCAGATCCCTGGAGTCATAATCAGAGCCAACAAGTCAGGAATGATGACAAAGACAATATTCAAGGAATACGTGCCACATCTTGTTCGAGACGTTGGAACTTCGTATCTTTTGTTGAAGGACGACGCAGCCATCCGGATTTGTATCAAGAGTGTCCTGACTTATATCCAGGAACAATCACTCCAGGCTGTACTTCCTATGGACAGTCATTCGATGTGGGATATATTCTTTATAGAAAAATGATGGTGAAGCGTGCCCACAAGCATGTTCGGAATGAAGGACTTGGAGACAAGCTAGACATGACAAATCGGTATTCCAGTGCTCACTTGATGGGGGTAACACGAAATCAGTTGGAATCACCCGGATTCCAAGATATGATTAACTACGATTTCGGCAAATGTGGATACATCGACCTTCCTGATGATTTTAGTTACCAGTCAGCGAGAGACTTGTCTTTCCGTTTGCACACAAAGGATCCAGCTTTCTCGACATGTTCGATTCCAGACGACGAACACTGCATGGAGAAGAGTTTTATTCAGTGCAGTTGGTGTCTCCAACCACTGTGCTTTTATCATTTCTTCATGAACAATAGCATGGCCGCACCCCTCCACGAGACACTCAAGCCTCAATACCACGCCGTAGAGTGATCGTCATGCATATGGCCCTCATACCTGCATAACAAAGATACAGTCCCGGCAGCTACCACGTTACTACGACCGTGGTAGAGACGACTTACGTGGCTGTCACACATAGATCAGAACAAAAGTCAAGCTTCAGCAAACAACATTCGACGGAGCCGTATCTTGTAGACTGCTTCTACCAGTCGGGTCTCGGAAAGTTGAAGAACGATATCTTATAAACGATATACTTTTTGAAGCCTTTCCAAATGAAAACTTCGAGGTAGACTCCGCGTGGGACTCTACGAGGGCCCTGGGGCAAACATTTTCATTTAGATAATTTGCACGTTTTAAATACTGTAACACATGTTTTTGAATTTTGACAACTGTATCACAGTTTTGGAATTCTAGTGGTGGCCATGCACTGTTTTCAAATTTTGAATCTTCCGTCATTTCACACAGAGTTTGCATTGAGCTGTGAAACTTCTGTTATCGTTTTTCTTTTAACACTAGCTTTCAAACGATATGCTACTTGCCTCTCTTTTTTATTGCCAATTTTGAGTTGGACCCCACCTGGGACCCTGTGGGGACCCTGGGGTAAACATTATCATTTCGATAAAGACCACTTTTCAAATAATGAAACACGTGTTTTAGAATTTTGACACCTGTTTCACTGTTTTGGAATTCTAGTGGTGGCCATGCACTGCTAACTGCAGACTGTTTTCAAATTTTGAATCTTCCGTCATTTCGCACAGAGTTTGATTAGAGCTGTGAGACTTCTGTTATCGTTTTTCTTATAACACTAGCTTTCAAACGATATGTTACTTACCCCTCTCTTCAATTGCAAATTTTGAATTGGATCCCACCTGGGACCCTGGGACAAATATTTTCACTTCGTTAAATTATGCTTTTACAATGATGAAATAGTTTTTTTTTTTTTTTTTTTTTTTTTTGGCGTTTTAGCATAGGTTTCAACTTTTAGGGGTAGCAACGTACTTTATGTACACCTGTTATAGCAAATAGGTCAAAATGTTCTATATATTTTAGCCCCTGCAAAGGCGGGGTCACTTCCGGGCAAGAAACGAACACCTGTTTTGGAACTTGCTCGATATGTCCTATCAGAAAATAAATAGAATGTCTCCCAATTCAAGGTGCAGTTTCGATATCATATCTGGTGAGACAAATCGGCGACCACGCAAAGCATCCTTGAGTGGCCCAAACAAGTGAAAGTCAGATGGAGCTAGGTCTGGGCTGTACGGAGGATGTTCCAATAACTCAAATTTCAGCTTGTTGGTGGTTTCAATAGTGTGATGAGCCGTGTGTGGCCGTGCATTGTCATGCAACAACAAAACTTTCTTCGACAAAAAAAAGTTTCAGGTTCGGCTTCAGGTTCTTTTCCAACATTTCACTATAACTCGCACTGTTGATCGTCTTTTCCTTTTCCATGAACCTTGCCATTATGAACCCCTGTAAGTCCCAAAACACACTTAACATAGCCTTTCCTGCGGATGGCTCAGTTTTGAATTCTTTCTTCGTCGGAGATCCAGGGTGTTTCCACTACATACTCTGGCGCTTTGATTCTGGCTCATAGTGATGAACCCGTTTCATCGCCGGTGACTATTCTGCTTAAATAATACATCACTTTCGTTGTTGAAGCGAGTGAGTAAGCGTTGACAGACCCTAACACGAGTGAGCTTGTGTTCTGCAGCAAGCTTTCTTGGTACCTACCGTGCACAGACTTTATGAAAACCGAGATCGTCGTGGATGATTTGATGGGCAGAGCCATAACTGATGTTCAAAGCAGCTGTTACCTCATCAATAGTGATTCGCCTATTCGCCAGAACCATCTCTCGAGCTTGCTGAATATTGTCATCTGTAGTGGAGGTTGATGGCCGTCCTGCTCCCTCTTCATGCGTTACACTTGTTCGACCACTTTTAAACTTCTCGAGCCACAAAAACACAGTTTTACGTGATAGTGCACTTCTCCCATATTGCGATGAATTTCTGACCTTTTGACACTCTCCGACGAGAGGAATCGGATCACTGCTCGTTGTTCTTCTTTGGTGCAAACTTCTAATTGAGCAGCTATGATATATCTGCAACACAAGGAAGAAAAATGGAGGAATTAAGACCACACCTTTACACCATTACCACAACAATATAACAATAAAAGATGCGAGGACAGAAGACAAAGTATATAATGTAAGAAAAGTTATGACAAAAGTGTAGATAACTTTTGACTCGCCCTCGTATATTAGGCAAAAATTGTTTCTCGATAAGGAAAAATTAAGTACTCTGTTCTGATGGCAATATACTTCGGACATCACAAGCAATTTTCAATATGCTTATTTTTAAAATTTAGTTTACAAATAGCTAAATGGAAATTAAGAGTTACACCATTTACACATTGGTTCATCAGCATAAGTATTAAGTTTTTTAAAGAAGTTACAACAACTCACTGACCCCAGTGTCGATAGCAAACACTAAAGTTTGTTTGGTTTTGCTTATCTTAAAATAATATAATTATTATTTAAAAAAGGCGTAAAACACAAGCTAAAATTGACTGCAAATTTCCAGTTTAGCGTGTTGTTCAAGAGAGAGGCTATAGGAGACGTGAACTACTGCTTAACATGGGATTTGAACCACATTAGCCCCAACTGAGTATTGAACCCGGATCTCCCACGCCAAAGGCGTATGCGCGAAGCGCTTAGTCGCGAGGGAGCTCATGAGAGTTTACTTTTACGCATGCGATATTTTTCAGTTCGATGTGATCTATCAACTGACAGATGTTTTATATATGGTCAATATTATAATTTTAAAAACATTTAAATTTAAGGGTTAATGTTAATGTTAAGCTATATATGTCATTAACCGTACTATATACTGTTGTCTTCCTAGTGGCACAATGCAGCGCTTAATGACGGTATATTTCAGCATCAATTTCATTTCAATAACTGATATAGTTCTCATATAACACCAATTTTTAAGTTTGCAAATTAATTCCTTTTTCTTCTCCATTTTCTCGAAATCTAGGCATGAGCTTTTACTCTCATGCGTGTAATTTTGTTCAGCTTAATAAGTCTTATCGATTGGTGTATGTGTCTCATATTTAGAAAAAAATCATTTCCCGTAAACACTAATGATATTATATAATTTAAAATTCAGATAAATGAATTTACAAATAATATATGCCTACACTCCGTACTCCAGAAACATAGTCTACATATAACAATAATATAATAGTACGTGGTCAAACATATAGAAATGTAATGCAATAAGCAGTTAGTAAATTCGGCATTATACACTACAGACCCCGTGTCACTTGAAAAAAGAGAAAGCATATACAATAGATTCGAGTAGCTTAGAAGGCAAGGTTGCAGCAATTTGTAGGTATTTCGTTGCTGATTTATAGATAAATATTAAATGAAAATATTTTACTTAATCTAATTTATCTTTAACATTCTCCTTCATAACAGTGCCAGTTTATTTAAGATACGAGTAAACAAAAATAATATGTGACCCGAATCATTTTTACTTCCACCAAGGATCGAATACGCGTTACTCTCATGTAGCTTGAAAGAAAGGTAAGCAAACTACTCGACATGTTATAATTCAATACTGAGAATAAAAAATGTACTCTCCCTCTGAATAACTATAAGTACAAAAGTATCTTTTAATATTCTAATATATAGGGTGACCCAAAAGTAGGTATACAGTACCGTACTGATCAGCTCAATGCATTTTATATCATTTCTTAATGTTATTCATCATGCAAAATTAGTTTATTTATTATTTGTTCTTAATGCCCGTGTACTTATACCTTAAGCTCGGAAGAGCCGAAGCAAATAAACAAATAAACTAGAATGTTATACTTGATTAACGCAGGAGTGTATATCTACTTTTGGACACCCTGTACTTTTGATGTAATATCGTACAATTTATCGTTTCTGATCATTTCTGTTCTAGGACAACTACACGGCTCTTCACATTGCATCTGAATCAGGGAAACCTGCTGTGGTAGAAACGTTACTTGGCTACGGAGCAGACGTTCACGTGCAAGGTAATTAGGAAGTTTTTGGGCCAATACTGCCCCTGTGGAAAAAAAATTATCTGTGTGCTTTTTGTCAAAACACTCCTGTGAAAAATGTGTCTGGCCAATGTCCTTCCCCCTTGTAAGAAAAGAAGTTTGATCTGAGGTTCAAACAGGAGCGTCATTTCAGATTTTGCTTGGGGGGGGCAAAACTCCTTGATATAAGTAAAATTTCGCGTATTTCACTGATTTACTACTATTTTATTGATAAAATCTATAGAAATTTCAAACTCAGGGGGGGCAATTGCCCCTCCCTGCCCCCTAAATGACGCCCCTGGGTCCAAATGTTATCTATCGGAAACATAGTCGATAATAATTGTATTTACACTGAGTGCTAGAACTCTTTAACTTGAAATTATGTGTTGCCCTCCAAGGGCGCCGATTTCTCTGTAATTTGGGTAGGGGCATTTAGATGTGTGTTTGGTTGCAAACAAGGCCTAAGAAGATAAAGGATTTTAAGACAAATCGAATTCAAATTATGCCAAATATTGTATTCATAAAAATACATATAACAATAAAAATAGATATAAAAATACATGTTCATAAAAATACATGGGGGCCCCATATGAGCATTGGAGGGCCCGGGATCCCTTGGCCCTCTAGGATCGGCGAGCTTGTTGCCTTCTATGATACAGATTATTGTTTTTTATTTTCCGATGCATCGTTTTATTGATTGGGATACGTACACCAATCGTAAAAACTGAACTTATAAAAAAGTAATCTTGTTATTATGAACAGTCACTCGTTTCAGTACCAAACGAAAATGGTTAGGAACTCGCTCGTGGTTAGGATAAATGTTTGTTGTGAACCGGCACATAAAACAATCGAACAAAGAATTTGAGAACCAGGTAATATTGAGATTTCTTGCTACGTAATAATATAGACTTCATTTTGTAGTGGTTACAATACAAAAATTTAAGTACATGAATTTATAAAAGAATATAACTCTACGAAGACATTAAAAAACATGTCAATGATAAGTTTGTACTAAAATATGATGGAGAATTATTTTTTTCTTCAATGATTTATATTATTGCATTTTTCAGGTCAAAATTTGCTGATTAGGTATATTTTGAATAATTTTAGCCAAAAATCCTACCCATTCAACATGAATCAGGAATTTGTTTGCAGCATTATTTAGACTTTTACTATTTCTTTGAATAAATTGCTTAGTTGTCATATTAAAGTAATGCCTCGTCGTGATGCGATAAACAACTTCTTGGCCCACAATCGCGTGTATAGAGCGGTACGGCGAAAGATTATGTTAATAGTTCAATACATGTCTCTATTGACATATCCCTCCCAAAATCAGTATAAATTTAATTGTTTACTTGATCGGTATAATTTGGAGCAACTCTTATCTCTCACTGTAGAATGGCTTTGTTAGAACATGATTTATAATTTTTCTAATTTTGATATAAACTACACGCTAATCAAAATAATACTTTTACTATCAAAAAATTAATAAGTGTTACAACTTCATCAACTGATGTGTTTGTTGAAGCCAACGTAAATATTTGGGAGCACTGTTTTACGTTATTAAAATTTGTTATAATAAAAGTATAGGTTTGCTCAGCAAGAAGTTTAAATCAAAACTATGTCAACATGAAGTAAAGCCGACAGACATGGATAATATTGCATATGATTTTCTTGTACAAATTGTAGTTTTCTAATGTATGTTTCAAAATTATTAATTGTATTAAATGTTTAACTAATATTTGGACCCCTAAAATTTCAGTGATGCTTGCGTCATGGCTCTTCCTTACCTCCGTTGTGAATCCTCTTAAGTGTATGCAGGGAGCCCGTGTTTTATTCACAGTATGAGTATAAAAATAACATTTAAGTGTCTCACAATCTCTGAAGGACATAAATTTACAGAATGTAATATAGAGGCTCAAAAATAACTTTAAAAAAAAAAAGTCGAAACTTTAATCTCGCTGTACTTTTACTTTTCCTCTTAAAACTAGCTTGGAATATGTTATCCCAATGTTATATTGTTAGCTATATGATATTTGTACCGAAAGATACAGTATGGTAGACTGCAGATACTGATTTAGTATTGTAGGTTTGTCAGAATTGCACTTGAATCAAAATCCGAGTATATTTAATAGGAACTTGAGTTGCAATTATGCTAAAGTTTAGATGAACATTTGTAGAAGAACGATTGTTGAATGATATATGTAAACTTTCTAAAGCTGACTCTGTTTTTATTATTTCTTTCATTTTTATTTTAGGTGGAGAAAACCGAGAGTCCCCCCTTCATATAGCGGCCCGAGTAAAAGATGGCGAGCGATGCGCCCTCATGTTAGTCAAATCTGGAGCAAACCCTAACATCACAACTGAGGATGGCCAAACACCTGTGCATGTTGCATCAAGACATGGAAATTTACAAACGTTAATTCTGCTCTTAGAAGACAGAGGAGATCCTCTCTTTCAAAATAAGGTTTGTTACACTTTTGAATGCATGTTTTTCATTGCTTAGGTTTACAATTAAAATTTCCCATAAGCATAGAGCTCCCAGACGTCTCAAATGTACATCGTCCGCTGCCTTAGGAATTGTCTCGATTTCCCTTCAAATCATGAAGTTAATATCATTATATTGTAAAACTCCTTTTTTTTAAACCATCGATCAGGGAGACACCCACGGTGAGCCTATCAGGTCCAGACTCCCAAAATTTCCTAACTTAACATACATTTATACACTTTCTCAATAAAATTGTATTTGTTTAACAGGAGAATGATTGATGTAGCTTGAACATTTTGTCTTACACTTCATCTGCATTCTTTCTCTTATAAAAACAATCTAATTCTATCATATTTTTCTGAAAATATAGGTAAAAAATTTTACAATTAGTTATCGTCTTTTCGGATGCAGAATAATATCCATTCAATACTACATAGTCGTAGTGGCTTTAGTATTGGTACCTATCCGTCAAAGCTTGGACTTCACCCAACAAAAAATTCTGGGTGCGCGCCTGCCATCGATACTCTACTGATAGGAACAATCTGTTCTCTCTTACTCACCATTAGTGAGTTTTGACCTATTATTTAACAAATTCTAATATGTCAACGAGAAACAAATGCATAATTTTAAATATAATGTAAAATTTCGTGCAGTATCCCGGGTTTTTAGCCTAGAGATATGGGAGCTCTGCAAATCACTCTCAGCGTATGTAATACACTATACCAAGAGACCTTAGCATATGTTGAAATTAAGAGTTTTCCTTAATTTCGTCAGCTATTTTTTCTTCTAATTGAGTGAATAACTTAATAAGGAATCAAAAAATTTAGAAAGTGGAACAAAAAGTATCTAAGAACTTGACGAAATGAAACACAAACTGTCTGCAAGTCTTTTCGTATGAAACATAAAGTGTATGGCTTGTTTATGATCTAAAACTTCTCTATCATATGAACAGAAGGGTAATATTGATTATGGGGAGGAGGGACAAGATTCTCTACCCATATAGCTAGTACCCTTACCATAACTACCACTTTAATGCGTACATTAAACACTAAGTATACGATGTTGTGGTTAACATAGACCTGATGATACCGGTGACTCTGGCCCGGTGATCACACAGAGCCAGCGTTGAAAGGAGTAAAAATAACACCACGGTGATGTTAAAGATCTTCTTGAATGAACGAATGAATCGGGAAATAGGAACAGTGTTACAGTGTTCTTTCAGTGTATACCTTGTGTCGTTAGTAACACTCCAACGCACAAGGCAAATGCAACCCAATGAAACACTAAAAGCCAAATCTTTTACTTGCTAAGAACAATGACGTAACAGAAATATTGCAGCCGATTCAAAATTCTGTGTATCAGACATATACATCTGTAATGTAGCTTTTAGATTGCACATTGTTCTGCACTTATGTTATAAATATCTACGTAGCTAGCACATATAAATAGCATACATTAATTGTCATTTTGGGCAAATGACTAAGCTTTACACGATACATGAAGTAATGAGCAACGTATTATGTTTTCTGTAATCTTCCACACAAACAATTTTGTGAACGCATAAATTTTCTGTCAAATTTACATCAGTAGAAGTGCTACCTTCTGTTTTCGATATTCTTACACTCGTTCTTGGTGTATTTCAACCCTTAAACACTCATCAAAATGGACCTAAGCCAAGAATATTTCACACCGCATCTGATTACTTTGTTGATCATTTACCCGATGCTTTTCTTTTATTCGGGAAATGTGTTGACAAATTGTAACACTCAAGTCCACGATGCTCTTCTTCTTCGTCGACTATATTTCGTTCCTTGTTACCACATATATAATTAATTTAGGCCACATATTTTATTATTCGTAATAGTCGTTTTCGTATAATTAGAAAGATATTTTTTTGTACCTAGGTAAATAGTTTGTTCGGCAATTGTACACAATACAACATGAATGATATATTACTAAAATCACTCCATATTTCAAGACACCGTGTCAGGTAGTTGATTTATCTCCTACCATTGTAACAATTTGCTCCAAAATCCTGTGAAGTAACAAGAGACATACGTCAAAATTTAACGCAATTTGCTATTGTGTTAACCCTATAGTCTAATTTAACAGGTGTCTTCCAACTTGCGACAGTCTTATTAGCGACAGGAACTGTTAACTGTCCTATGAGCGACCGATTCGATCTGTCAACTACCCTATGAGTCACCGATTCGTTCATACTAAGATAATGGAAGAAGATGAGGTTCTCTCTTCTTTAACCTGTTTCATGCTAATGTGATTTAGTACCTAACAAAATGTACTATGAAAAATTTCTTTCTACCTGAATTTAATACGTGAGAATGGTCTCATTACATTAACAATCTTTTATACGTTTTTCCTTATATTATATTTTTGAATTAATTTCTATGAATACATTTACTATATCAAGGGGAAAACTAACTAAATACTTAGAGTAGCTCCGCCTTTGTCTATGATTCTAATATAATTAAAAATTTCATGTTAAAATTATACAGAGCATAACTTTAGATTGAATATGTTTATGGCATAAGAAAGAAATCAGATAGATTTAGGGGCGCCCGAAGAAAATTTTCTCGGGAAGGGCATCTCCATGGTTGCTGTATCACGTCTTGTATATCTGATATTTAATATATGTGGTTTGTTATATTACGTATACATTTTTGTGGGCCAGGGGGGCAACCCGTGCCTTCCCATCGAGCGCCCATGGAAAGAGGGTGTTCATCACTTGAGGATATCAAAGAAATCTAAAAACACGGTGTATTCGAAGACATTATTACACAAGTTACAAATCTCTCGCAGGACTTAACAGTTCGTCCAGTTATAAGGTACTATTTCAGATTGCTACACGACAAGCTTTTACGTATAAGTCAAAACAAGGGAGAAAGGCAAAAATTAGGCAATTAGTTTACATTTTAGTAGCTTACAATAGGGAAGAAGGTAGTTTAAAGAGTTTGTTTACCTTTTGGATTGTTTAGAGTAAACTGCATTGTAATTGGTGGGATTGGTTGAGAATAGCCAATCAGATGTTAGGAATCTCAAAAGCTGTCTTTTGTCATTGACTTTTTTTTATTTTATTCACAGCGAAACTGTTACACGTTTAAGTTTTTCAAAATAAAATATATTACTGGGCTTAGTGAGTAATTAGATTTGAATCAAATTAAGTACAGAAAACAGAGCTTTTGAAGAAAGGAGATATTACAACTGGATTTTCAATAATTACATAGGAATATACTTTTCATGGAAATATCCCTGTTGTCTCGTTAAGTTATTTGATATGTTTTATGTCAAATCTAACTCAAAATTAAAATAAGATTTATTTGCACTCACAGTAGAGGAAAAATATATGTGACGAACAGTATCACTGGCACGTACATATTTCATACCAAGGTTGTTCGGGCGCTAATAACGCCAGAGGCAAACATACTTTACGAGATGGAATCATATCATCTTCCATCATCTCAATGTAAATGAACCGGTCGCTCATAGGACAGATAACAGTTCCTGTCGCTAATAGGACTGTCTCTTCTGAGACTAATTCATTTAACACCACTCAACTCAAACCAGTACGACTGGGTTAACCATTACACCAGAATCTTAGTGTTGAAATAACACGCTAGAGTGACAGTCATAGTGAAGTCACTGATCAGTGTTGAAATTGGATTGTGTCAACGCCATCCTTTTTTTATTTTTTTTATTGTGTAGCATGTCCATTTTTATAACACAAGACTAAACATATGTAAGCTAAATAAAGAACTTCCATTGAAATTTTTCAGTGAGCAGGTTTCGTGAATAAGTTTAATTTCGAATTTATTGGAAAGTTATAATTTATATTTATTCGAATTTATTTATTTATTCGAATTTATTTTATTTATTAGAAGTAGTTTTAGTTTTACCAACATGTTAATTATTGAACTAATGAATTTTATATGATTTTTTTTCCTTTTTTAAGTACACCAATCTAAATAGTCAGTTTAGGTAATAACTTATTGTTCGAAATGCAGCTATAAATATGATATTTGTCACTCGGAAATAACTACAATTTTGACGCCGCTCCATTGCGAAATTTGTAATTTTCATTTATTTCTATAACTAGCTAAAATGTCTTACCTGTTTCTTCGGTAGATAAAAAGATAAATGGAAAATGTTATAGAAATATTTTATCTAACTCGAGACTCTTGTTGACAGAACGTTGAAATTCAGTTCAGTTTTAGAAAAAAATGTTTACCCCAAGTCGCCCATCCAGCCGCTTTTCTTTATTTGTTTATTTATATATGTTAAAATACTTTGTTTTCTGCATTCACCTATTACAAGTTGTGCGAATGGATGAAATGAAATAGGTCCCTATATATAGTCTATATATTAAGCCTGCCATATTTTTCTGATGAGAATACGGGACATTTTCGACCCCCCCCCCCAAAAAAAAAGAAGAAAACCTTACAACACAAAACTTAACACATTTTCACTGCATTATTTGGAATGGATACAAAGAAGTAATGAACAGTCTATAGCGCAATCTGTTCTCGGGCAAACTTATATTTCTGGAGAACTCTTCTGATTGTTTTGCATTTATGTGAGATTTTTTTAATTTGAAAATGCTACCCAAATTGTGTTATTTAAGAATCTAGCAGACGAAAAAAAATCATGAATTCCAATGTCCTACATAGATACAATAGGGCGCATACTAGATTGACTCAAGA
Source organism: Thermobia domestica (assembly GCF_964235325.1). Classification (NCBI taxonomy): domain Eukaryota; kingdom Metazoa; phylum Arthropoda; class Insecta; order Zygentoma; family Lepismatidae; genus Thermobia; species Thermobia domestica. Next base: position 146,699,123 of record NC_137458.1, on the reverse strand, counting down.
AAATTAAGTGTTGTTCTTACCCCTCCCCCCCGAAAAAAATATGTTGATAATAACTGGATTTTGACATAGACCAATTGATACGTGAAATTTTACTAATATATTGTACGAAATATAATTTTCTTTTCTTAAACACTAAACTTTGTATCTTGTTGACATTGATATCGATAAGCTAATATTGAGAGTAGAAATAGGATGGGACTAAAATACGGGATATTTACCTGTCCCGACTAAAGTGACGGGAATACGGGACACTCTGATCCAAAATCGGGACCGCCCTTTTTTTTTACGGGACGTATGGCAGGTATTTATAGTGTATCAGAAAATAATTTTTACTAGGTCAACAATTAGCCACATAAGTTTCAAGGGGCCACAAGAAGGACAAGCCAATAAAAATTTTTAACCGTTCTACATCAATAATTACTGAGATTTTGTACATGTGGTCAGGTCCGGATCCAGGATTTCCGGACGGGGGTGCACCAGGCCCGTATCCAGGGAGTCTAGGGGGCCGGGGCCCCCTATATTTTTGCTGGCAGCCTAAAAGTTTTACAGTAGGTTTGCAAAAGAACTATAATATGATGATGAACTATTATATGGTTGGATCGGAGCCCCCTAACTTCAGCCCCCCCCTAAGTTTTTGGGCTGGCTACGGGCCTGGGGTACACTAATAATTATCAAAATAACCAATCACACTGAAACTCTTCAAAGTGACATGTGACAATATTTTTTTTACCGCTGACAACGCTGATGCATAGAACCGAGGGGAGTACTTTAAAGAGAGTCGCAACGCAGGAAAAAAAATTACTTCTCTCCTCCTGGCTTCTGTTTTCTTTCGTACTTTAGAAATGTTATATTGTTTTGCTTGGTGAATCGTTTTCCTTCAACCTTTACAAAATCGACTTAAAGTATTGCTTTTGCAAAGCTCTGCTTTCTCCTAAGCTCTAAACGGAAAAAGAATGGCAGAAAGTTTCGGAAAGTGTCGCTGGTTTCACTACTAGCTTCTCATTTTAGATAGTTTATATTTACAATGAATTGGGGTGCACGTGCACCCCCTAAATCCGGCCCCGCATATAGTAACCATAATTTTTATTATATACTTTCATTCAAGTGCCAATTATACTACTACTACTACTACTACTACTACTACTACTACTATTACTACTACTACTACTACTACTACTACTAATAATAATGATGATAATAGCAATATAATTTTAAAACCTTTTAATAATGCTTACAAATCTAGCACTCCTGTTATGTGTAGATTTCTGAGAAACTTCCTGTAATTAAATGATATTTATTGAATTATAAGTAATTCAGTATTTTAGTAGCGTAATGGAACTATTAATTTTCTTCATCAAACTTTTAATTTTTTTCATAATTTCTTTAACCCCAAATATCAACAAATTCTTTTGTTCTTAATCTGTTGAAGGTAATGTGTGGGCTTATAATTCTATTCTTACTAATTTAGTGTAATAGTAAAATGGAGATGAGTTTGATTAGATTAGTTAAATAATCTATATTTTTTGCTACTTAAAATTATTTAATTAATACTATCCTAGAAATATATTTGCACTACATATTTAAAAGAGAAGTGAAATAAAGGATAGATACTACGAATACGGACTACCGCAATAAATTTTCTCGGTTTTATTTATTAAACTAACTCAAGTTATGTTAAAGTTTTTACTAAAGGTTTCATTTACGAAATATTAACAAAATTATAATAGTGGTTTTTCAGAAAACTTCGAAGAAAACTTGCACCCTAAGACTAAACTACTTCTTGTTGATTTTTCACTTGCAAAGACATGACAAACTATCCGTTTGTAAATATCTTCACAAGAAGCTGCTTACGCAACATTATAGGGTTGGTAACGAAATATTTATTTATGAAATATGAACAAAATCATCAGAAGAGTTTGAGAAAATCGTTAAAAAAATTCTCAGTCCCAAGAATAAACTAACCTTTTTGGAATTTTTAAGTGGTAATGACTAATGGAGTTTCTGGGTAATGGCTTATATCACATTACAGAATGAATGACTTAAAAGGAGAAATCACTTACACCGTGTGTCTGTTAATGAAATATTTGTTTATAAAATATGAACAAAATTGCTTGAACCGTTTCTAAGACTATCGTCTTCCAAAAAGAAAAAAAATATTCCTTTTGCATATTTTCTAGAAAAAAAAATTACTGATAACATATTAAGGGTTGTGAATGGTATTTTGATTTGTGAAATATAAACAACATTGTAAAAAATATTGTATAGAAAATAGCAAAGTTTAATTTTCAATCTCGAGTAAAGTATTCCTATTTTTAGAGGTAAGAAGAAAATTCTAAAAACGATCTTAGAAACTCTAAAGAAGAATGTGTTTCTCAAACTCAGGGGGGCAATTGTACCCTTCCCTCCCCAAATGACATCCCTGTATATAAGTTATATGATTTATTAGGTTTATGCATGGGATAACAGAATTTTAAATATAGTTATTCTACGTAATTCTACAAATTATTTCTGCAAATTTTATCAAAATTCGGAGCTACATCTAACAAGGAATGGTGTATCTCCCGCCCGAATATTTGCTTGTTCCGATCACTACCACCATTGTTTAAAATTCAGGCTGGGTATGCGCATCAAGTAATTTTCGTCTTTGAATATATTCTTAGAAGTCTTCCAACATCTGTTACTTTGAAGATAATGAATGATTTTTGAACAAAATAATATTCATGTAATATGCCCAAGGACTATTGAAATTGGCAAGTATAATAGGTACTTACTATGTAGCTATCAAGATTGTGAGTCAGGATCCATGTTAAAATATTTTTGGGAGATTATTAAAAATTACAAGAGAAAAATATAAATAAACACATATGCATAATTTAGTTTTCTTAGATAAAATATCTAATATCCCTGCGTAGGACTTTTAGACGACCCGGATTTACATTATCTGTTTCCCCAGTCACAAGCTCATAGCTAGAGGATACCCACGAATACCTTCAGTTCTTTGTTTATATATATGTAAGATGAACTTAAGTTAGCCCAGCAAAAATGATCTCGGTCTCCCTGTCTTAATGTTCTAGCTACTGGCCTCCCCCCCTCCAAGAATTGATTGGAATTCTCAATGTAGCGGTTAGGTTACCATCATTATGCGATGTTTAAGAGAATCTCGTTCGCTACTCAACTGATAGGAATGGAGGGCGCGGTGGCTCAGTGGTAGAGCGCTCACCTTCGGTGCTTGGGGTCTCAGGTTCGATCACAGCTCGCGCCGTATAGATTTTGTGGTGAACAAACACCGTGCTCGTGGGTTTTCTCGGGGTTTTTCCTTTTCCTCCCACTTTCTTCATTCCACCATTTAATTCATTTCTCACCTTCACCGTCTCCTTTAGCCTAACCGGCATAACCGTGGGACGTAAAACTAAAAGATTTCATTTCAACTGATAGGAATAATTTATTCCCTGTCACCCACTTCCGATGAGTGTTGATATTCTAAATAATTAAAGTGTGATATTTCAGCAAGAAGCAAGTGCATATCTATGAATATATTGTAAATTCCCATAGGTTCTTCCTGGTTTGTTAGTCTAGAAATATGAGAGCGTAAATTTTACGTATAAAAGATCAAAATTTACATACTAGCAGGTGCCCATCCTGAATACTATGTAACCTGCAACACACTAGAGTACTGTGGGTTGTCTAACATGCAAGGCATAAGAGGTATTCTATACTTTTCGAACCTCCTGAACGTGTGATTTCCCAAATCTCCTCCCTCCAGTCGAAAATCGAAAAGAAAACGACTTCGTACGCAATTATGTCAAGTGAAGATATGTATGTGTACAAAATAGGTGGCTATACGCGACTGGTCTTTCTAAACGAAAATCTGATTAGAGACAGGCACTTACACATGGGTTCTATCTTCTAGTATTGATAAGGACTCTCACAGGTATTATGAATTATTCGAAAATTTGCAACTAGCGCTTGCTACCAACACGATCTCAACCGTGGTGACAAAAACGAAAAACTCTTCACAAAATACAAAACAATCCAGTTTCATTAACTATGTGAAAATAATGTAGACCTTCCAACTATTCTAATATTGAAAGTGAAAATGACAGATCTGCTAGTTCTAGTTTTAGTAAAGAGATAAACTTGGAGATGGAACTAGTCCTAGGACTCTGAATCCATAACAAAAACCATTTCACACTATTTCTTCCACTTCCGGTTTCAATAAAGGGATATAGTAGCGGAGACGGAAAATGGAACCTATTCTTGGGACAACGCTGATCCATACCAAATTCACATTTCTCGCTTTTACCTTTTTCGTTCTAATATATACCAATTAGTGCTGCCTATGAGGCGAGAAATAAGGTTAAATTCTCTTCTTGTATTTTACAATTTCTTTTGCATCGTCTCGATTTTCAGAAAGCTTATTTCGTATCGTCTCATTTCGTAAATTTATGTACAGAATATATGCATTGATTTTTTTTTCTTAATTTCATCTACAAGTTTTCAGAATCCTCCTATGTCACAAGATGTTTACAAAGGATTTAATATAACACACATTAAACAATATTTATTATTGAAATATGTTGTGTAATGACTGATGTATCTTTAAACATTGGTAAGTGCTCTTCATTGTGTTCGTACAATCACTTATCAATTTATAATATTTTCTTATGAATCATGTAATACTGAAACAATGTTTCAGGTCTAAGACTTACTAGGGATGATTCCATATCGGGACCAAGTACCCGAGGAAAACTTATATATTGTCTGAAAGCTCTTGCCATGAGAAGTACGAAACCGCTTTCAAATCACGGGCAAATCCGCAACCTGACCCTAGAAGGGGCCAGTTTGTTGGTGTTTGTGATCCTATGTATGACATATTCGACAGAAGTAAGAATGAATGTTACAATGCATCACGCGTAAGAGCCTAAGCATATCATGTTCCTTTCGGCTCATTGCTAGAACGTGACTAGACAAAAGTTTGATAATATCACTTTGCACTCTAACGTACCCATTTGATCAGTGTTGCCAACGAATTGTAAATACAATGTGGCAGATGGTTTCTGTACCACTGCATGGATATCCATGAAACGTGGCACAAACATCATTCGGCACTAGAGAAAATATGCTGTGGACGTATTCCTCTCCAATGAACTCAAGTTTGTCAGTGTTGCCAAACAATTGTAAAAATGAGAAAATATAAAACAGGTTCCGTACGATGATACATTTATAGACTAAGGTTCGCAGAAACATCACACAACACTATAGCGAAAATATATTGAGTGTAAACGTCTCCCAATCATTGTAGATTGTCAGTGATGAAAACTAATTGTAAACATCACAATGTTGCAAATGGCGTGCTTGCCATTGAACGAATATATAAGAAATGTGACACAACCAGCATTGGACAATGAACATAGTGTGAGTGTCCTCGTCTCCCAAGTACTGTAGTTTGGCAGTGTTGCCAACTAATGCGAACATTCAAGATTTTTGCATGAAGTCTACAGCATTGACGGACATAATTAGACTTGGCCCATACTAGGTTTGTAGTATGTTAGTATGAACCGACCAGTACCCATGATGTCTGTGTTTCCAACCATTCTAAAATACATTTCCTCCAAAAGCTAGGGTTAGACCATACAAATCCAGGGTCCAGCTCCTTAACTTGTACCGTTCGTTGTTGCATGGTGAGCAGTAGTGTTACATATGTTCAGCTGCATGTTCATATCATTAGACAATATAAAATTACCACCAAGGTAGTATATTGCTATTTGAAGAAATTCCATTTTGAAAACGTTGGTAATACTGACAGACTGGAGTGCTTGGGGAATAGTAACAACCACGGTATGTTTGCTGTTGTGTCGAATGAAGTTTATGCCAAGTTGCGTCTCTATGCATACAATGGTCAGGCAGCTTTTCCAGAAAATGCATTTTAGAATGGTTGGAAACACTGACAACATGGGTGCTGGTCGGATCACACTAGCATATTGTAGACTTCATGCAAAAATCTCGAATGTTCGCATTAGTTGGCAACACTGCCAAACTACAGTACTTGGGAGACGAGGACACTCACACTATGTTCATTGTCCAATGCTGCTTGTGTCACATTTCTTATATATTCGTTAAATGGCAAGCACGCCTTTTGCAACATTGTGATGTTTACACTTGGTTGGCAACACTGACAATTTACAATGATTGGGAGACGTTCACACTCAATATATTTTTGCTATAGTGCTTGTGTAATGTTCTGTCAACCTTAGTGTATACATATATAACCGTACAGAACCTGTTTTGCACCTTCTCATTTTTACAATTGGTTGGCAACACTGACAAACTTGAGTTCATTGGAGAGGAATACGTCCACAGCATATTTTCTCTAGTGCCACGTTTCCATGCAGTACATATCCATGCAGTGGTACAGAAACCATCTGCCACATTGTATTTACAATTCGTTGGCAACACTGATCAAATGGGTACGTTAGAGTGCAAAGTGATATTATCAAACTCTTGTCCGAGTCACGTTCTAGCAGAGCCAAACGGAACATGATGTTCTCAGGCGCTTATGCGTGATGCATCGCTACATTCATTTTTACTTCTTTTGAATATGCCGTACATAGGGTCACAAACACCAACAATCTGGCCCCTTGTAGTTCAGGTTGCGGGTTTGCCCGTGGTTTGAAAACGGTTTCGTACTTCTCATGGCAAGTGCTTTCAGATGATATATAGGTTTTTCCCAGGTACTTGGTCCCGGTATGGAATCATTCCTAGTTAGGTGAATTCGAGGTTTTCCACGAGACTCGAGAAATGTCTCGACTTGTCTCGAAATCAAGACGAGAATTATCGTGTTTTTAACGAACTTAAAATTTTTTACTGAATTCTCTATGTCTGTTTTATTTTTTATTTATTTATTTTTTGCGAAATTTTCAATTTTGAGCCCTTCATTCGATAGAGCCTAAAAAACTATCTAAAAGAAGTGATGGAATTTTTCGCGTCTCTCTTACTGTTTCTGAGATATTGATCCAAAAAAGTTCCGATTTCGGGAGGTTTAAGGAGCCATATCTCGGGAATCGTAACTCATAGAGAGATGATATTTTGCGAAATTTTCAATTTTGAGCTTTCCATTTTGAGCATGTGTCTTCGTAAAACAACATATCGTAGAACGTTTTGATAGAACTCTTAAAAAAAACGTGAAAACAATTAGTACAGAAGGAAGTTATAAATAGATAGATATATTATAAGAATTGTTTAAGAGTATAATAATAAAGTACACAGGGAATTGGTATATAAGCCTGTAGAAGTTGATAAGAGAAATTAATTCTTTTTAAGTTCGTTCTGACAATGCTCTTGGAGCATTCTCAACTTGTTTTATCGCGACTCGAATTTGAAAATGCATTTTTCGTCTCGTTTTTGAGACAAGAGGAGAAATTATCGTCTCGTGGACAATGTTGATAGACGATGTGGTCATTTTATATTATAAGCCCTCCTATACTTATATGTACTATAGAATACAATACGGTTTAGAAGCGATGGTGGACGAAAACTCCTTTCATGTTTTTACGCCACTGCTTAAAGTTTTACCCCATGCTTAACTGGTCAAGCAAAATAATTTAACTCTAATTCATCCTCTACATTACTTCACTGAGAGGTCTCACTAGGGAAGGTCGCGGTGTTACTCTGACTTCATATTGATACTATGTTCAATCGCCTTGGATTTACGTATGAAACAATTACGCAAACGGAAAGATCCTCGATTGGAAGCGTGTTCGAATTACGAGCGTTCAAAGTTCAAAATTGAACAGATTTTGCAAAACGTTTGAATTTTTTTTAACATACATGCTTAATTTTTGGTATTGGGGGGTTTTCTTGGTTGCCCAATACAGTGTTGAGGCTAAAAGTACGCATTTTGCAACATAAGGACACTTATTATGGAGGAGGTGAAGGGTAATGATGTTTTACAACTTGCAAATTGCCTTCTGTTTGGTACGTTGTGTCCATAGACTGATAAGTTTAAAATGTATTTGCCACTCCTATTCGACTATATTGTCATTCAGCCACCTTGAAATTGAACAATGATATTTGTCTCCGAAACATGCCGCGGAACTAACGTGAACGGGACTCCGAACCCAATCGGCCTCTGTATTTTAATATCTCAGCGCTAGCATTTAAAAAAAAAATGATTTGTCAACTGGTTTTAATGACGATTGTTAGAAAATAGTAACCAAACTTCAGGGAATATTTTAAGATAATCGGCCAAATCTGGACAAAGAACAAAAATCGGTCAGCAACATCGGCTTTCTTCAGAACAAAAGTTACCTTTTTCACAGCTTTGAGCGCACATTTCCTCTAATCATTATTTTTTTTTTATTTTTCGGTCTATTTTGTCGCTGACTATCTTCAAATATGCCCTCGAGTTTGATCACTATTTTCCCATAATTGGAATTTCAATTTGCTGAAAACTAAAAAAAACATGACAAGCAATGATATATTGAAACACCGTTTTCTGCAATGCATAAGTATAGCCCGACAGGGTTCGGAGTATCGCTCAGGATAGTCCCGCAGTTGACCGCTCTGGCGCAGTGCGATTAGTTTGAAGCACCAATTTCGCTCAATGGACTACAAATGAAACGCCGGTGGTGTAAACTGATATTCGTGTTTACTGTCAATGCCAGCCTGTGGTGGACAATTTAATTGGCTTAACTTCATTTTAACAATAAATTGATTTTGTTTTCCATAGATGATACTGTGTTGTGTGCTCAATGCTGCGAAATTTTTGTTGAACAGGTGATCTGGGCAAAACAACACATTGGTGAGAAAGCCTTTTAAGAAAATATTGATCTCACTACTACCTACAGAAGAGAAAGAACATCACATAATTATCGCAAGATTATTTATGAATACCAAGACGTTTTCATTGAATTTCGCACGCCTGGCAAAGCGTTTCGGAGACAAATTTCATTGTTCAGTTTGAAGGTGGCCAGGCCTGTAGGCAGCCCAAAAATGTAGGGGGGCTCGGCTGAAGTTAGGGGGGCCCGATGAAACCATATTATAGTTCATCACCATATTATACTTCATTTGACAGTCTACCGTGAAAATTTTAGGGGGCAAGCCAAAATTTAGACCCACCCCTGGATACGGGCCTGAAGGTGGCCACACAGGAAAGTGATATTTGAATGATAATACAGTCGATAATGAGTAGCAAATACATTTTATTAGCTTATCAATACTGCGTGCCAAACAGGAGGCAATTTGCAAGTTGAAAGACGCCATTACCCTTCATTCCTTCCCCAATAAGTGCCCTTATCTTACAAACTGCGTGCTTTTACCTCACCACTGTGTTGGGTACGCATGGAAACCCACCGATACCAAAAATGAAGCGCCTATCTCAAAAAGTGATAACTTCAACCTATAGGCAAAATCTGTTCAATTTTGAATTTGGACCGCTCGTAATTCAAACACGCTTCCGATCGAGGATTTCTCTGTTTGCGTAATTGTTTCATATGTAAAAACAAGTCGATTGAGCATAGTATCGATATGAACTCAGAATAATACCTCGCGACCTTCCTTAGTCAGTAGTATCATTTCACATCTTGTCAGGAGGGAAGAAAGATGGTCCATGTATGACGATTTTATTACTATATGAGCACACAATTGATTAAGATACATGGACTTTCCAAATTCACGGGGACAATTGCAGCCTTGCCTTACCCAAATGACGCCTCTGGATGGTCTAAATTCGATTCCCTTACTGGTTGAATTTATTACTAACTAAATATTTGAAATATGTGACAAAAACAGTAGATAGATACAAATAGAATACATATATTCAGCTAACTTAAAAAATGTAATGCTCACTCACAAACCAGTCGAAATTTTTAATTAAATCAACCTTTTGTTCTCATATTCCCAACAGATGGTGGAAGGCTATTCTTCTAATTAATGTACTTCAACTGTTTCTCAGAATAATTAATTTCTTCAGATTCTTTGTAAAGAAAAGTAGCTTCTTTTTTGTTATTCAGTTGTCTAAACTTTTTTGTATTATCACATTACTGTCGCCTCTTTGTTAGTAACTTAACAGTTCTCGCTAGTATTTTCTTTAAAAAGATATTATAATATGCTGATAATACTACTAACGTAATAAATTATGTAAATGGTGTTTTCAATATGGGTAATCACTTTTATGTACCTGCAAAAGCTAAAAACAAAGTTCTATATAAAATAAAAATTAACATATTGTTTCGCAACCGTAAATCTCATTTGTTACAAATCGGATATCTTTGTAATATTCCACGTTCGTCTTTGTACACATGAAAACCTTATTGCTGTTTCTAGTTTAAAAAATAAACTAATTTCTTATAATTAAAAATACATCAACAAACAATTTCTAAAAATCCAGGGAAATTATTTAGCTAATAATGGAAATAAAATCTTGTAGTATTTAGGTAATTTAATTAAAACCAAATTATAAATAGGCATTTTAAAAGAAAAAGAAAAAATGCAATGAACTTCTAGTGACAAGCGATATTTAGACCTATTATTGTAAAATTTTATTAATATTTGTCGCTATAATCGGTTTTCAATAGTTATGTAATTCTCAAATTTTAAGTAAAATAAATTTCACATTTTCATACAAGGTTGTTGTTATGTGTTTACACGAATAGTTTCTGAAATATTAATTTTTTGTTTTCTGTAATGCAATGTTAACATATATATCATATCAAAAATATTATAATAGCCTTGTATGCTTTCTATAACATTTCACTCAAATATTGGCCTATACATAGAAATTTGGTGTACTATTCATATTCTTTAATTCATATTTCACTACTTATAATTAAGCACAGCTATTATCAAACCACAACCTAACCATCTTTTCTGGGACACTAAGTATGTATCTAAACCAGAATCAAAATAGGAAGGTAATCAAGTCTAAATAGTTGCGAGAATTATTTCTGTAAACACCAGCAAACAACAATTCTAAATAAAATAAAAGTATTCCTTAAACTGTACTGGTTCTACTGACATTTATCTGGCGTGACCGTATGTGCAACAGTAAGTATTATTTTATAGAATAAAGTTAATTTGAATGATTTTTTTGATATTGTAGAGGTGAATTTGAAGACAATGAATTGAAAAAAAATTACATTTTCATTCGCCAAGACTCTTTCATTCTGCTCAAAATATTAATAATTAATTTAGGTATGTAGTACAAAATTGTGTAATGCTCGGAAATACAGTCATTTCACTCTGTGGAACGAGAAGCTAAAATGAAACTAGCCACGATTGATGTTCGTTGCCTTTTTGAATGATGTCAAAATTCAACTTCTGACTAGTAAAAGTAATTTGAACTACATTATTAAAACTTCCGAAACGTTATACTAGTTTACCTTTAATTTAAACAATTATTTTTAACCAAAATAATGTTTCAGCTTACGATACTGCCCAAGATTTACTAATCTGCAAGCAGATGAAACGAATTACGTCACTGATTTTTTTCAATTGATTTATTTAGTAGATTTTCTTCCACAATTTCAGTTCTATATTTGCTTTTGGATTTTACTAATTACACTTCAGCTGTATAACGTACCTTACTTCTGCTAACAGCATCAAAATTACAATATATATATATATATATATATATATATATATATATATATATATATACAGAATCAGAAATTCCGTACGACTGACTCTTTAAAATTACAATCGATTACTTACCTGTAGTCTTAGCCCCACTTGTTCAGCCAATCAGGCGCTTACACACCTGTTTCCATGGCAATATTACATTAAAGCATATGGGAATGTAAAGATGTTCAAGATTATGAATATAATTCGCCTATTTTTAATAATCATCGAAGTTTCTGAGCGAATAATAATCATCATTTTTTTCTGAGCGAATAATAATCATCATTTTTTTCTGAGCGAATAATCATCATCATTTAATAGTCATCGAAGCTTCTGAGCGAATAATCATCATCGCCTATTTTTAATAATCGCCTATTTTAATAATTCGCCTATTTTTAATAATAGCCTATTTTAATAATAGTTTATTTTTAATAATTGCCTATTTTTAATAATTCACCTCTTTTTAATAATTCACCTATTTTTAATAATCGCCTACTTTTAATAATCATCGAAGTTTCTGAGCGAATAATCATCATCATTTAATAATCATCATTTTTTAATAATCATCGAAGTTTCTGAGCGAATAATTTTGAAAATATTTATCACAATTAGCGAGATCAAATATTTAGAATAAGACACTACCAAAATAACATAAAATCACACAATTTATAAAAATATTTCCAATTATATGCATTTCGAGGGGTAACAAAATTGATTATGAGTATCACTACGCCCACATATAAGTTAGTTAAATAATGACATGACTAACTAATTGACGTAAACGAAAACTTCGAAGAATTGAATGAATATTAATAATACACGAAATTTAAGATAAAATGTGATAATATTCTTTAGAAATTAATACTATAAAAAAAAATAAAAAATGAGATTCCTACAATAATCATTAGTAGACTTCGAACTTTCATGCAAATGCATATTTTGTTTGCTTATTTGCATCTCTGTTAAACTTGGTAGAGGTTTCTAACTACAATAAACTCTGAAATTTTATAGTGCATGTAAATGCATATTTCAAAGGTTAGAGCATATATTAGTGCTTAAGACCATATTCTATAAGTTTTTATTTCAGATATATGCTTATAGCATGCAATAAATGCATTTTTGGTTTGTATTTTCAATGCATTTAAGTGTCGATGCAACAGAGTGGCTTTCCGCATGGGAGGATGGAAGAAGACCTAATTTATGCTAATGTTAGCAACCGATCAGCAGAGCAAAGTAGCATACAATTGTGGAGACGTTAAGGGAAATTTGATAATAATGATAAAGACTCGTAATATCATGTCGATATCAATTCAACAACAAAAACAAGAGACGTGAGGAATGCTGTTCAATGAATGCTTAGCTCTAGTTAATGAAGTTCAGCACGAGCTCCAGTCAGCTTCTGGTAAATTCAGGCTATGTGTGGGAAAGAAATTGACGCGGATTCTTGCTAGAAACTGCCACTAGAAAACAGTATGTTTGAAACAGTATTTAGGAATAGAATTTGTAATCTGATAAACTGAATTTGTTAGTGAAACAGTAAAAAATTTCTGTATTTCTGTTTATTCTGTAAAAGTAATGTCGTTTACCATGAATGTAAACAAACAATGTAAATGAACAGAACGCCTGTTGTGTTGTTGTTACAATAAATAAATAAACATATGGCACATGGTGCATAGGTAGAGTTCCGAGTAATTTTGGATTTTTTTCTGATATTTCAGAGCTTTTTTCTCATATTTAGAAAGAACGCTAATTGCTTAATTCACACACGTTTGGTGATACGTAAATCATATTTCGATCATGACGGACAATTCACTGAATAATTATTCTTTATAGTAATCGATTCACTTCTGGAAAGAATCATGATTCATTTTATTTACTCCATGACTCGAATCGTAATAATCGAAACATTCTTGACCGACACGACACTAGTATCTCCTGAATTCTATTAACTAAATTATTAGGGTGTCCGGAAGAGGTTTGACGGTTTTTAATAGGGTTCGGTTTTAATGTGGTGAAAGACAATAAAAACATGCATTTTAAAGGAAAGCTTAAGAAATTTTTATCGGTATATGTCATTGTCATTTTAACTGCACATGAGCTTCCTTTGGGATTCTGTTAATATATTGAGCTCCTTTGTGGCTAAGCAGTTAGCATACGCGCCTTTGGCGTGGGAGACACGCGTTCAAATCCAGGCTGGAGCTAATGTGGTTCGCTTTCCACGTTAATCACTAGGTCCACGTCTCATATAGCCTCGATGCTGAACGGGACATTAAACTCAAAATTAACTCAACTCTATTAATATCTTCTTAGTATGAATAGTCTCCTAATCTTTACATACGTTCTCCTCAATTTTTCAAAACTTCAATTTTTTTCTATAAATACCTTTTTCCCAGAAACTATAAAAATTGTGGTTTTGATAGTTGCTGCAGTAACTAAAGTTAATATTTCTAGACTACATTCATTCTGTCCACTGAATATTTAACTAGTGATAATGAAACAGAGTTTTGTTTCTGATATTCGTTTTAGCACTATTTACACTTCAATACTTCATTTCTAAGCACATAGTAAATCGTTTGCATTAGTCTTAATTTCAAATAGGGGCCGCGGTGGCTCAGTGGTAGAGCGTTCACCTCTAGTGCTTGGAGTCCCGGTTTCGATCCCAGCCCCCGCCAAATGAACTTTGTGGTGGACAAACACCATGTGCGTGGGTTTTCTCGGGGTTCTCCCGTTTCCTCCCACTTTCTTCATTCCACCATTTTCATTCATCACTCATCATCACCGACTCCTTTAGCCTAACCGGCATAACGGTGGGACGTAAAACTCAAAGATTTCATTTCATTTTTTTAATTTCAAATAAAGACAATACTACTCTAGACAAAACCTACAACTTTGTCACAAATCCCTTCAACTGCTTCAACGAAAACAAAAGAATATATATGTATATATATTTTTTACAGTTATCTTTTCCTTCCATTGTATAATGCAAATTATATTAAGCACAGTAAGAAGGCACTCAACAGAAGCAGTGTCTATCATTATAGCTAGATACTCAGAAAGTACAACAGTTCTTGATGTAAAATCGAGAAATCAATATTTTTCGAACATACCTGTCTCTCATTTACATTCCCCATAACTGCAAACATAAAAACTCAAGTTGGGGGACGGCTAGCTGAACTTGGCACCTCCTTTGGCAAAGGTGTAGACACGAGAAGGTCAAATGGAGACCCCCCGAGCAATCTCCTGACTAGCCAAATGGGGTACATCTGTTATATATTCATTGAACTTTACAGTATCGGATCTAGGACGGTCTCAGGGACATAATCCCCCCCCCCCCCGCAGTTTTTTGAGTGACAAAATAATTTAAGCAATTATGTATATATTTTTGAAAGTTTATAGTAAACTCATCATATATACGTATTATATTCTGGGTTCTGGCCGGCACCCCAGTTTTTACCTTCTAGATCCGCCAACAGCAAACGAACGATGGTTATAAATAAGATAAAAGAAAATATTTTTTAGTAAGTTAACCATGTCTACACGTTAAAATAGTTGAAAGAATTTAAACAAATTACCCACCTTGTTACTATAATTTGCCTAACTGGTTGTGCATACTTGGGAATTTATCATTATACGGGTGCTTAACAGTATTTGAGTTTGATCTTCTTCGAGACTTTTAAAACCATTTATACCTATACAAATGCAAAGTCAAATAAATTGAGTTCCATAAGCAGGTGTTCCTTATGAATAATTTATTAATACATTTTCTATAACATATGATTCTAATTTTACGCACTGTCAAAAGTCATGCTTGAATAAGGTAGCAAACTGAAAATAATAATAATAATAATAATAATAATAATAATAATAATAATAATAATAATAATAATAATAATAATAATAATAATAATAATAATAATAATAATAATAATAATATGTGTGTGTATTATGCTAAAAAAAAAGACTGTTGGTTTCGTTTTAGTATATGAAAAGCCCGCCCTTCTCTTCATGATTCCCCCTAGAAAAACTTGTTGTCTGCGACTACCACCAACAACCACTGAAACTTTCAGTTATTCGTTAGGATAAGTGTATGTTGAAACATTAAAGTGTCGAGAATGTAACATTAGGAGGAAATAAAGCTCTGTATCAAATTTCATATAAATAATTGATTACCCGCAAAGTAATATATTCTGTCTTCTCTCAAAATTGAGGTT
This sequence comes from Thermobia domestica, assembly GCF_964235325.1. NCBI lineage: Eukaryota > Metazoa > Arthropoda > Insecta > Zygentoma > Lepismatidae > Thermobia > Thermobia domestica. Next base: position 146,683,296 of record NC_137458.1, on the reverse strand, counting down.
GGTTACTAGCCTGCACGCATTGAATATGTGTGTCACTGCATCTAATGTAATAATTTAACCAATTACGCGTATTTTGAGTCTAAAAACATTTTGGTACATAGCAACTTGTATACAAAAGAAATCTTAAAATGAACGGCTAGTTAAGTCATCATTTGCGAAATATGTTGAATGTAAGTATATGAAGAAAATGTTGATTCTTTTACTGTTAGCAGGGGCGAATTGGCCATAGTGGAGTTGTAGAGCTTTCCACAGGGGCCAATCCATTACAATTTCAAGGGGCCAGTAGATCTAAAAGACTTTCAGACGGTACAATATGACAAAATCAAAAGATATAGGTTATATCTGTAAAACATTTTTAAAATGTAGGCCTATTGAACAGTCAAAATACTTGATTTCCAATTCAAAAATGGATTCCTTTCCTGAGGTAGGAATCACTTCGTAAAATTCACTTCAGAACTTCATAAACCTTGCTAAAATATATAACAGCCAGCCAACTCCGAAAAGTTTGTTTTGTATGAAGTTGAAAATGAAGAGCTAAATATACAAAAAAATCTTCTATAAAACAGTAGAATACCTATACGATTGTGACGATTGTGTGCTAAAGGAACATTGAGAATACTAAGCACAAAGTAGACCTATCTCGAATTGAATATAGCAATTGAATTTACAAGAGTGTATATTCCTTAATTTTATAAAGGACCAATTTAAAAATATAAAATTATAAAAAATATCATTGGATAACAAAAAAATATAGGGGCTATTTTTTTAAAAGGGGCCGGTTGGTGAAATTGTTCCACAGTGAAATTTTCATCCCAGTCCGCTCCTGACTGTTAGATTTTTTAAAAAAAATATTTAATGTTAAAGAACGCTGCTTTCTACTTTAAATCTTTCCTACGGTTTGCTGCCGTTCGGGAGCATTGAGAATATTGGTATCTTTGTTACTTTTATTTTAACCCATTGATTTCTATGGGAAATTATTATTCTGTTTTATTTAACATGAACGAGGATTTTTAAGGGTTTGATTTTGCTTCTTCAATTCTAGAATTCTAGTTAAATGTCTTGTGATTTTTCAAAATCAACATACTTTAGGAATATACAAAAATTTGAATTAAAATCTCATTATTATATTTATATTATATTATATTACCTAGGCATGTTATATTATATTATATTTATATTTATAATACCCTTCATTTAACCTTCTCCTCTGTCCAAGGCTGATCTTTAGTAGCTAGTTTAACAGTATTATGTTTGTATCATGCACGATGTATTGATCTAAATCTGTCTGACTAACTTAGGAACCAAAGACCTGCACACAAAAACTATTCCCACAGGTTTGTACAGCAGGTTAAGCTAGGCGCAGCCACGGGGTCCGAATCTCCCCCAAAATTTCCTAAGTCAACATACATTTGTTCTTAAATAAAACTATTTTAACAAGGAATTGATTGATGTAGCATTAATATTTACTTTATACTTGATCTGTATTCTTTCTCTTACAATCTAATTCTATCATTTTTTTTCTGAAAATATAAGTGGAAGTATTTACAATTACTTAGCGTCTTTTTGGGTGCAAAATAATACACTCATCAATACTATATAGACGTAGTGGCTTGTAGTATTCGTTCCTTCCGAAAGCTTAGACCCCCCTAACAAAAATTTCTAGGTACGCGCCCAAGGGCGCCCATGTTGTGGGGTCCAAGGGGGGCAAGTATAAGCAACGTTTCAAATATAGTTTCAAATTTTGCTGTAACTAATGTAAAAATTCTATTAGGTTTTCGATATTCCCAAGTACAATTTCCTCTTAGGGGGGGCGAACGCCCCACCTTGCCCCCCTGATGGGGGCCCTTGTACGCGCCTGCATATTACTATGCCAATTAGTTTGTTCCTAATCACATGAATTCAGTGGACGGCAAATAGACCTTTCAATACTCGCAAACCCACACCCTACACTAGTTTGTTTATTTGTTTGTTTGTTTGCTTGCTTGCTTGCTGATACAGCACGTCTAGGTATACCACCACGCCAAGTTGATCCAGATCGTATTAGTTGTGTGAATGGTTTTTGTTTTAAAGAAATTAGACTCAAAAGTTTGACCGTCTATAATTCGAGAACCTACGTGAAACTGCACAACATAATATTTCACATGTTTTTTTTTACAAGTCAAAAGTTTACCATCATGCCAAACTTGATCCCGATCGGATAAGTTTGGAGTATTATTTTATATTTTCGAAACTATGACTCAAAATTTGACCAAACCATAACTCAGGAATGTAATATTTAAGGGTCTTCTTTTTTATAGCAGATGAATGTATAGCACCTAGCCAAGTTTGATCCCGATCGGATAAGTTCGGTTGAACTCTTACGACGATATATAGTGTCGATGTTTTAGGCGGGAAATCAAATTAAGGACAGAAATTACATATATTACAAAATTCAATTTTGACAAAAGTAATGTATATTTGAATAGATATTTGAACTAAATAAATTGAAGGATGAACGCAAGAACAGTCCCTGATTTAAAAAGAGTGTAACTTTTACATCAAAACTGCTATTCTGCTCAAACTTCCGCAGTAGTTGTGTAAACTCAAGAGTGTTTCGGTGGTGTTAATTGAATTACTAACACGCTTTGAAATACATGAACTATCATACAGAATGAGCTATAAAAGCAGTACCTAATTTGAAAAGGGCATAACTTTAATACCAAAAGTACTACTCTGCTCAAACATTCACAGTAGTCACCTAAACTCAAAAAGTTTTTGGTGGTGTTGATTGAAATGACAAACAGGCTATGTGAGCGCCATCTGTTGCGCGGAAACCATCCAAACGGTAATTCAGTTCCACCCAAATCTTGTGAAGTGACACCAATGTATTGGAGTTTATAGCTGCACTGACACATTCCTGACGATCATTCAGGGTTCTGAGTAGTGTAGATAGACTAGATTTATCAGATCTTCACGAACGCATTAGTGCAGCTATAAATTCCATTACAACAGTTAACGCTGTAACAAACTTTCATATACAGTTAAGATAGATCTTTCACAGATGTCAGTGGTATGACATGATCTGTGCTTCACGTACAGGATTTAATGTTTCTTAGATATTGTAAATTATAAAATTCGCAAATAACATTGCTTTAAAGCCTGTAAACAAACAATGAAATGTTCGGCCAATAGTGGCTATAAAATCCTTATAAACATCTAAATATGAAGGCCAACTAAAGTGTAGGCTTCATAATGATATACATATTACTGTACCTATGTATCTATGATTCATTTTGTAGGCTTGTAAGTTGTTGTCCTTGTATACATTGATGCTTTCAATCTTTCTCCAAGACATAAGCTGAAAAAGATACTAGTGTTATAGGGCACTCACTATGTGCCCATCTTTACACATCTTATTCTTAAAGAGGGTGTAAACATCTGAGGATTTTCTAATTGTACTACTATCATTTAGAAAAATAAGCAACTTTAACCATAGGTGTAACAATTTTGGTCCTTTGATATTGTCTTTACGCCACTATAGATTGTATATCTTTTATATGAACTCAAGAGAAATACAGATATACATATTTCTGTACTAACTTTACTTTCTTTCCTTATTTTTACTTCTTCTATAGAAAGGAGAAACACCTCTTCATTTGGCATGCCGAGGGTGTCGTGCTGAGGTTGTCCAGTATTTAATCAATTTTGTACGCGACCACAAGAGCGTTGAAACCGCCACATCGTATGTAAATCAAGTGAACGCAGATGGCGCCACCGCTTTACACTACGCAGCCCAAGTGACGAAGAACGAGGTGGAAAAGCCAAACGAAGACAAGATGGTCATACGCTATTTGCTGGAGGCAGGAGCCAAAGTTTCGCATCAAACTAATACGGTAAGTGCTTCAAATAAATCCCTGTTAATGAAAATACTCCTCTCCACGCTGCACAGCAGAGAAAATAACCACTATGATCACGTGCGGATTAGGCCTTAGGATTCACCTAAATCTTTCAGTGACATACGCTAGCTTCATGCATATTTGTATGGACTTACAGGCGATATTCCATATACATGACAATATTGCTTTATAGCATTTGATATTCTAGTCAATATTATAATAGAAAAAAAATGAAATGAAATCTTTGAGTTTTACGTCCCACGGTTATGCCGGTTAGGCTAAAGGAGACGGTGATTATGAGAGATGAGTGAAATGGTGGAATGAAGAAAGTGGGAGGAAACGGGAGAACCCCGAGAAAACCCACGAGCACGGTGTTTGTCCACCACAAAGTTCACTTGGCGGGGGCTGGGATCGAACCCGGGACCCCAAGCACCAGAGGTGAACGCTCTACCACTGAGCCACCGCGCCCCCCAATATATTATAATAGACACGGACTATTATAACAAATACAGGCAGCCTGGATAGCAACTAATGCTTTTCACTATGTAAAGTAGGTGTGCGCAATTTCACTACCTAAGCTTTGATTGATCGTAAAATCGTGACCATTGGTATGATAAACATAATGATTATATATATATGTGTATGTGTGTGCGTGTGTGAGTAAACTTCATAGTTTTTGCTAAATGTTATAATAATTCAAGTAATTAATTCAGCTCATTTTCCAATCAATGTAAACAAAATATTTGTTATTACTAGAGACCGGATGTTAGGCAAAATGCCTATTCTTTAATATTAAAGATAGGATCAGAAATATCGTTTTAAAGTTTATATGGGGGGTTATAGTTTCGATTTAAGCGAATTTTATTTTGCCTATTTTGCCTATTTCGACCTTTACTGCCTAAATAATTGCTTTAGTGCCTAATATTGCCTATTCTATGCCTTTTCTTCAAAATAAGCCTTCATTGGGAAAATATATAATTTACGTAACATAATACACACATATTTACTTATATTATGTGTTTTAAACACAAGTTCGTGGTACGTTACAATATGTATACAGGATGAACTTCAAATATGTTCACATACTTCGGGAGGTGATTCGTGACATGAAAAGATAAAAGTCCTCTTGAATTTCACGAATCATCATCTGAAGTATGTGCGCACCTTTATGTCCCGTTCCAATTGTCAGGATTCGACTTCGATTCCAATTTGGCACCCCTGTCACTCGAACACGACGCAGAATTTGACAACATGCAACAGCACTTTTTGTCTTCTTTTCATGTCACGAATCACTTCCCGAAGTATGTGCACATCTTTCAGATTCACCCAGTATGTGCAATGCATAACATGCCTCGTTTTTGTATATACAGTAAAAGAAGATATTATTTAACAAACAAGTGTGTTTCTATATTCTTTGAACATTATCTATGACTTGAATCTATTTTTTAATGGTATTGAGTATTTATCTACATTGTTTCGAGTTACATTTTAGTGCCTATTTTACTGCCTATTTTTTAAATTTTAAGTTCCTATTTGCCTGCCTATTTTCCAAGTTTTTAGTGCCTAAACATCCGGTCTCTAGTTATTACATTAGTAACTGTGTCACCTCACCGTTACTCTTGACTCTTTAGAATAAAAATATGATGCTTAGTCCATTAGGATCGTTTCTAAAAGAAACATAAGTACTTCAAAAAGACAAGGAGGAATTAAATAGCTTGATTGCAGGGTCCAGAAGAAAAAAATGAAAGTTCAAAATTGTTTAAGCGGTGAAAAATCACTTTAAAGTTGAAAAACTTGTCAAGAACTCGCACTATTTGAACATTTTTTACGTAAATATCTATGAACCCACAATTCCTTTTCAATATCTGTTTGCACTCTGCAATCCTTTAACACTGATTTGAATACTGGTTGAAGCAATTGAGATATCCTATTATCTCAATTGTTACTATTCAAAAATAAATAAAATGTCGGTCTTCAAAGTAGGTAACGAGAGAATGTAAGGGAAGTTTAACAGAGAATGTTGTCATACATTACTTTAGGAATTTATGTTTGAATTTTGTCCAAATTTTGAATATGAATCAATTAAATTGTTTACACAAGTGTTTAGGAGTAATTCTTTGTGTATGTCATTGTTAGAAACAACAATAGATACAATATGGTACTTAACAATGTGAACTTTTCACATACAGTATATAAATTAACAATTAATAAATTAAGAATTTATTCCAACAGAATAAAACCTATCAACTGCTTCAGATTGATAACTAAGATATACTTTTTAACATCTTTTTTAACTCGTTTAACTCAATTTTCTCGAAACTACGCATAAAAGCATCACCGTAACCATATCATACCATATCCAATCACAAATTAGAATATTCATATCAAACTATCACCGTAATTATATCATACCATAACCATATCCTAACTTAACATATATATATCATACTATTACAATAACCATAGGCCTATAATAAAATTAGCAGTATATAGATAAATGAACAATTTATTCCAACAGAATTAAACCTATCAATTGCTTCAGATTGACAGCTAAGCGTTTTACTCGATTTTCTCCAAACTATGCACAAAAACATCACCTTCACCGTATTATACCATATCCATATCATAAAGTAACATATCCATCATACTTTCACCGTAACCATATCACATAAATAAATTAATAATTTATTTCAACAAAATAAAAAAGTATCAAGTGCTTCAGATTGATAACCAAGACATACATTTTAACATTCTAAAAAATAGCTTTACTCGATTTTCTTGAAACTATTCATGAAAGTATCACCGTAACCGTGTCATTTTGATCTGCTCGCTGTGGTTTATTGAATTCATATGTTTTCCCTTTGGACAATATTATAGTTAGACAAAAGTTAAATTTAAATGTTAATTATAATTTTGGTCTGTATCTAATCAGCCATGCTATACACTATCATCTTTCTAGTATCATAATGAAAAGTTACTTAATTATTAGAGTATACTTCCATGTTAGTTTTACTTTCTGATAGATGATATAGTTATCGTACACGTTCAATTTTTAAATTTTTGAAAAATTCGTTTCCCCGATTCTTTTCGTAAACTACGCTTGAGAATTCAGTCACAAAACCATTTTGTTTAGCTTAACCTATATATATATAAAATTGGATTCGTTGAGCGTTAATAATATTGTAGAAAAAAAACTATATTTTTGTATCTTCCTTTCTAGACGATGGAGACGGCGTTCCATTTCTGCGCTTTGGCAGGCAACAACGATGTGCTGACGGAGATTCTCTCCCACATGACAGCTACAGAAATCCAGAAGGCTCTTAACAAACAAACCAACATCGGATGGACACCTCTTCTCATCGCCTGTCACAATGGTCACATGGAGATCGTGACTACGTTGCTGCAAAACCATGCAAGAGTGGACGTGTTCGACAATGAAGGCAGATCTGCGCTGCACTTGGCCGCGGAGAAAGGATATCTGGAAGTGTGTGACGCGCTGCTGGCTCACAAAGCATTCATCAACAGCAAGTCACGAGTTGGATTAACTGCGCTTCACTTGGCTGCTATGAATGGTTACACGCATCTTGTGAAGTTTCTCATTCAAGATCACAATGCTGTTACTGATGTCCTTACTCTGGTAACGTACTACATATTTAGTAAAAAGTAATCTCAAGTGATCAATCTAAAACTATATTAGATTATTTTACAGTCTAGAGAATGCATGATAATTTTATATCGTCTTTACATATTTAAAAAAAAAACTGTGTTAGAGTACTTACGAAGTTATTCAAGGACGGCTCTTTGAGAAGTCGCATCGATAAAAATTAAAATTTTATCTCTAGAAATCAAGGATAGAGACATATTTTTGTAAGCAACTTTAGAACATTAGGTAAAATTTTCTTTTTTCATTAGATTGTAACAATAAAGCTATTTTCTCCCGATGTAACTTCCCTGAAGACCCATTACTGAAATTACCTACAATAGCTAGTATTTTGAACAAGTCCTACCACAAAATTTTCACTAATTCCTTAAAAATTAGGATCATCCCACCAATTTTGAGTGATTTTCCATCCCATTGTCTCCGTCAGCCTACAGAGCATAACGTGCCATGTAAAAGTAGAAAAACTTTGTTCTATATTTTTTCTTACTTTTTTCCTGTTCTAACACCTATTCTGCCTAATAACCCTTCTAACATTTTGACCACATTTTGATCTTATACCGCTATTTAGGCAGAAAACGAATTCCGGGTTTTGCTTAATCTTGTGAAAAAGGAATATTTAGATTTCAGGAAAATTTAACAGTAATTATCTTTCCGATAATTTCAGTAGGTTTTCAACGCTCCTTGATTTTCGTCTATCATTTCAGAGTGCCTGAAATTTAATTAGTAATCACGGACAACCATTGGTTCATTACGACTATATCAACGCGATTTTTACTGGTCATCTGTAACTTCACCGTTATTTGTTCACTGTATAGAAAGTTTGAGTTTGTGCCTAATTATAGAATTAAGATTAGGAATTAGCTTACTGGGCTTTTGACATCTATGGTCATGTAAGCCCTTCACGTATGAGGGATGACGTCAGTTGGTGATCACACTATCAGAGGAAAGGAAAGAAGAAAGGATTGGGAAAGGAAGGAAGTGGCCTGGGACCTGTATGTTAGGTACTATCCTGGCATTTGCCTGGTGTGAATGAGGAAAAACCCAGAAAAACCTCACTCAGGACGGCTAGCCTGGAAAAGCTTTTAGACTTTTTCACCAAGTGTCACCATCGGGAATCATACCCGGGACTGCTCGCACCAAAGAAGAAACCGTTAGCGATTACATTTCGCGAGGAGACGTTCTTAATTATACTTTCAATTATAAAAGAGGAATAAATATAAAGAATTACGATAGAAACTTTCTCAAATATACAATATTAGCTAACTTGAACAAAAGCACTAAAAAGCAGAAAATAATTCGTTACTATTGGTTTTGAAAGATTTTGAAGTCTGTACCAAGCCAAGCAAATTAATGCCTGTAGTTTGTGATTTTATGAGGTGTTAATTTGTTAGCTTGGCACAGACTTCAACAATTGTTATAGGTAATAGTAATAAATTATTATTATTATTATTATTATTATTATTATTATTATTATTATTATTATTATTATTATTATTATTATTATTATTATTATTATTATTATCTGCTTTTCAGTGCGGTTTTGAAGTCGGTTATTTTTCTTTAAAATTTATTTAATTTTTCCACACGTTCGTTACCCTTAATAGTTTAGTTAATACCTAAATTAGAATTAGGACGCTAATCTTTTATAAAATGGGTTAGCCTATGAAGCATGTGACCAAATACATATCCGCTCATACTAAGCATAGCTACGTTTTTATAAATGTTCACATTTCAACTCTAAATAGGGTGGGGGGGGGGAATTTAGTAAAATGTAATAATTTGCAAAAATGATACTTCGCAGTTCATGCGATTCGAACATTTTTGGAAGGGACCTAATTGCGAGCCTGCAACTAACCAGTAGTATAGTTGAAGACCACGGTTGCCAACGTTGGAAAACAAAATTATCGATTTTCGTCCCTAAAATTATCATATATTACAAAAAATTCAGGTATATTTGTTATGAATTTGTTAATTATAGAAACAAGTACAATACTACTAATAAAAGCAATAATATATAATAAATTTTCCTAGTAATCTTCAGTATCGAACTCCAAATCAGTGTTTTTAACTAAAAAAAAAAAAAAACTGCGGAATTCTTTTCGAACTATATTTGAAGAACATGTCCACTGTCATGTCTTGGAGATTCTTGGAAATTGTTTACAAGCCTCGCTTGCAAATAGATGCAAATGAATGACATATACACTTTTGTGTACAAAAATGCTAGGAAAGTCCATAAAACAGAATTATCTTTCCGCATCCTTGTGTTGCACCCATTGGATGCGAAGCCTATTACCAGTAGCGTCATTTCAGATTTGGCTTGGGGGGGGCATAAGTAAAATTTCGCGTTTTTCACTGACTTACAACTATTCTATTGATAAAATCTATATCAATCTCAAACTCAGGGGAGGCAAATGCCCCTCGCTGCCCCCCCTAAATGACGCCCCTGCCTATTACATTTTCAAGTGAAATATTAGTACTGTTAATTAATAGGAGCTCATACAGATGAATTGCAGTGGCACCTTCTTGTGCAGCTTCCACATTTTTATCACAATGAATTTGTAATAGCTACCACAAAAAAAATTGTATTTTCTTAATATTTTCATCGAAATATCTCACACAAACACATACATTTTTGTAGTCTAAATATCTGTAGACACATCGTTTATTAAACTGAGCTTTTGTTTCTCTAATATATTCAATTCCTTCAAATGGCGTTTACTAATGACATTCTTTTATCACACCTGTTGCCTTAGTTCTAACTAATTGAATCGTGTTAGCAATTTTAGAACCATTAAACACACTTTTAATTACACCTGTTAGATGATCTGCCGTGTTCATAGAAATATTGTGTTCCGCAAAAAAAAAAAAAAAAAAAAAAAAAAAAAAAGAAAAAACAGCATTATTTCAACTTGCTTACCTTGTGTATCCAAAGTGTGAGAAGTAAACGTGGATAATGAAAAATCGAGTTTTCTTTGAGCAAACCCTATACGTTTCACTGCACTTAAATGCTTTCTTTTCCTGTAGCTTGATTTTTTTTTTACTACACTGAACTCAGCAGTAAATTAGGTTCTGCAAACTTAACTTTACACCGGGCTTTATACACATTATCATTAACAGGCTCTGTCCAGTCCTCGAAAACACAGCATCAGTTAACCAGTCTTTTCTGAATTTTTATTTTAAATGTTTAAGTTTCAAGTCACCCCGTACTTTAGTTTCTTTTGTGGAGTGGATGGTCCTTCAGGATCTCTGTCACTTTCCATAGCTATTTTACATGTTCACATAAATAACTAGGAAAACATAAATTACATTGTATATTCCCACCTCCACATAAATATAATTGAATTGAAAAACTTGATGCAGGGTTGCCATTTGCCAATTCTCAAATCGTTATTGATTTATTTTAGTGAGAATGACTGTTAAAAACCTCAGTGTGTGTGTTTTATAATCCTTAATGCACACCTATAATTTATTTGCACATTCAAAAACTGCTAAAATTATCGTAGATTCATCTATTATCGCAAGGGTATTATCATTTACCGTATTAAGGCTTAAATTATAGTATATCACAATAAATTATTGTTTGGTTGGCAACCCTGTTGAAGACTTCTAACTACCCCCACGAGAACGTGGATGGACTCTCTGAGGAAAATTTACACAAATAAAAATTAGATAATCAGTATTTAATAAAAAAAAAATAAGGCAATTCAGTCAAAATTTCTGCGTGCGTTTAATAACAAGTTATATAAATTGAAATAATAGGACTAAATAGATTACATTTAATCACGGACAAACATTCTTTAACTGCACAGGTAATCTACTCATCTCTGCCTACCGCCTAAACAACAATTATTAGTTTAGGCACAGTGAGATGCTGCATATAAAAACTCAGGTCAGTTGTGTGTAGTTCAAGCTATATAATATGTAATATTTCACCATCGAGAAAAAAACATACTCGAATTACCTCGAATAAACATTGTGCTTAATCCTACGGGTAAGTAGGTCTAACTTCTAATAGGATATCTAACAAATAGATAAAAAAAATGTTCGTACTAAGTAATAGAAATTTCTAATTTTGTCCATGAATTTGCTGTTTAATAATGCCATACACATATAACCTTCTAACACACTTCGAAGTAAATACACCAATTGTATACGAGACCATGCTTCCAGCCAATCACAGAGCATCTTTCGTTTACTTTTTCAGTCAGTAGATTTTTTACTAACAGAAACTGAAAAATCTAACCAATCAGAGTTCCTCACCAATGGAAAAAGTGAAATTTCTATGATTCCTAATTTAAAATGCAATTAAAGTTGCATGATATGATATACAAAAATCAAAAGACGTTGAAAACAACTGCAATTGTCAGGAAAATAATAAAATAATTACTATTAAATTTCCTGAAATTCAAATATCATTATTTGTGAAGATTGAGCAGAACAGAAGTTCATGTTCTGCCTAAAAATAAGATAAGGCTAGAAATATGCTACGAAGCATTGAGGGGTCACTAGACAGAAAAGGAAGGAACCTTCTGAAAAGGTTGCTTTGTTAAAGCTGTCATTTTCCTGAGTTCTGAGTACTGGCGCAAATCCCTGGGGGATGAGGGTGACGTATCCCCTCCAATCTTGGAACTGGGGGCTGTCCCCCAAATAATCCGATTTGAAATTTGTTTTTAGGTGAGAAATGTGATGATTTGTGTCCGACTATCACAAAGGAGAATGAGATGAAATTGATGTCCCCCCAGAATAAGCATCAAATCTGTCCGCCTCCCAATGTTGAAGACAACTCTGGTCCCCTGATCCTCTACAGCATTGTTTTTCAACTTCATAAATATCTTGAACATCGCTTTAAAAATATGGAAACGTTCTTACCCGTACCCACAATGTTGAAGACAGATTTGCGTCACTAGTTCTGAGAAGCTATTCTCTTTGTCAATCACAGCACCCAAGTACCTAAACTCCCTCTAACTTCTCATTGCTTCTACGTATGTTGGCCCTATTTCCATCTTTTCGAACTCTATAACCAACATTTTGTTTCTTTTTCCATTCGACTTTCTTAACTTTCTGAATCAACAATTTATGGTATACCATCTGCAAACTAAAATGAATACCATTAATTTTGGTGCCTTATTTCCTTTTGTTTCATTAAGGATATCACCGCTTCTATTTTTAAAAAAAATGATAAACAAGTAAAGTAATAATGGAAATTCTCCTGATTTTTCCTTCTTTCCTACTTCTATTAATTTATATCTCAGTATTTTGTCCGTTATGGAGATTTAGAATTAAATTCCTGACCCCTCCCCCCCCAGTAGTCTGATTCTACACATTGCTTGAAACAGTACCATTAGTAAACATTATAAAAAGCTTTTTCTAAATCAGTAAATTTCAGATAATTTCTGTTAATTTCTAATCTTCTTTCTAGGATTTATCGTGGTATTACTAGTATCTGTTTATGTTCTGAAAGCATTTTTATCACTATCTAAAATTTGCTGTATGTAATGTTTAATTCTGTTTCTGTTTCTGATGATCAACAGAACTCTCGAAAAAATAAATATTTAGTTTAACGTCCAATTATCCACCAAGATTAAAGGAGACAGTGGCGATGAGAAATGAATGGAATGCTAGAATGAAGAAAGTAGGAGGAAACGGGAGAACCCAAGAAAACCCACGCATACTGTGTTTGTCCACCACAAAGTTCACTTGGCGCGAACTGGGATCGAAGTAGAGGTCCCACACATGAAGGTAAACGCTCTACCACTGAGCCACCGCAGCCCCAACAAAATTCTCGAGTTCATACATTTCTTTCTATTACTAAAATTCTCATTTTCGAATAATAGTTTTAAGATTTGAGGGTTTTGAGTGTCATAAACTCTCTCTGGCTACGCCAGTGATCTCAAAAATACTAAATTAAAAACAAAAACAACTGAATATATGCGTAATACTAACACATGGAGTTAAAGCGAGAATGTTAAGTTCCGTAAAGAGCATTTATTTATCTTGTATTCAGGTAATATTTCTTGTATGACTCAACATAATGGTTCTAGTGCTAATGGACACTTATCTTTCTAAGATAAGCGACGTCATCAATCAATTTGTTGCACCATAATAACAGTAATAACAAACTTCCAAGATTATTAGTTTTAGAACTGGTGGAGACATTATACAAAGGTCGTGTGACACAACTTCCTGTTCCAACAACACTGTTTGACGTGTTTTTAGTCGTTGCTTACAATGTCATGTTTTGCTAACCGTGTCCCAGAAGAGGATTACGTGACTGTAGCATTGCTTGCAAAACAGAAGTCAAAGAAAAGAAAAAAAAAAAACAAAACAAAAAAAACCGTCTTGTTCCTGCTCTTTGGTTACATTTATAAGGTCAGTACGTATTTAATGGTGCATTGCGAGAAGGGGTAGTGTGTCAAGGTAATCGATGATAGGTCATGAAGGTCACGACCTTACTGAATGGCGTGACTCTTTTCGTCTTAAAGAGTAGCGGACTGATTCACAGAAACGATTCTGTTGACTCATAGGGAAAAATCTTGTGTCATGTATACTCGAATACAATAGCAATTCTATATATATGTGGGCAGATTAACACAAGTTTATATCTCAGAAAAACACCCACATTACATAGATTGCTTTTATCTAATAACTTAGAAAGACAAGAAAAGTTGGACAACTTCAAAGAAACTTATCTGCCTTCCGATCGAAGAAGTACAAAAGCAATCGTCATTCAAATCCTCGGAAATCAAGATAAGACTTTTAAAACGTTGCCATCTAAACACCACACCAGTAACGACCAAAGGCAAAATAAAACTATAAAACATGTATGATTTGCTCCTTCTTTCCTAACGCCATGCTGACAGAGAGAGTTGACAATCATAATAAATACTTGTATTAGAACGTGAGCTCTAATTTTGAAAAAAAAAAATCATATTAGTGAGTTTTACGTGAGTGTATAGGAAAGGTGCCGAATATTGGGTACTGTTTAGAAAAAAAGGAATAAAAACTTTACCAACATATATTTCATCGATATCTTGGTATGCTAGATTATAATTTGAAAGTTTCGAAGTAATATTTTTTCTAAATAAATATTAAAAGAAATATACTTACACTTCGATACAAAGTGGCATTTTTATTAGTTCGGAAAAAGGTTGCCCAGTATTGGATAGTAAAGAGGGTCTTAATATCGGACGGAAATTAAATGAGAAGGATTTAGAGGAAACCACAATTAGAGAAGAATGTGCATTATTTTAATTATATTACATGATGTAAACATACACAAAACGTGAAATTGCAAAATATGTAGATTTACTTTTAACTAAACATTGTTCTACCAAACAGACAACTTTCTACATATGTAGATTTTCTGGCACTTAAACATGGTTCAACAAAAGAGACAATTTTGTAATAATGTAGATTTATTTGTAACTCAACGTTGTTCTACTCATCTGTAGTACGATCTACTAAGAAGTGCTGGTAAAAATCACAAACAAAGGATTTCCACGTTTTTGGATCAGTGCCTGAACATAGTTCGTGTACCCATTTAAGACATTGGATACATTGTATCCATCGTTCACCATCTTTGTCAAGTTTATACGGCTGTGAAAAAACACACATTCGTCATCCGCACTATCTTTGGCATCGGTTAAAATAAGAGAATTTGACGAATCGTCTGAAGAAGATGTTTCATCCATGATTTTTTTTTTTTTTTTTTTTTAAGAAGAACGCTTGTTTATGGTACTGCGTTGCAGCAACAGCCTGGAGCATAGCCTCAGATCCCACTTCTTCCTTCGAGTGATTTCTGTCATCTGTAATAATCGAAAGAATGACATCAGCAATACCGTTCCCTAATATCTGATAACCGACATTTGGAACCTTTGTACTATCCGATATTTGGCAACTTAGGTCGTGTGGCAACTTTCAACTATAGTCATCACGTAAACAGAAACGAGCAACCAAAACACCATGTAATTTAAAACTACTCTTCTAAGTCTATATTATAATTATAGTATGAATATGATTAGGTTACCTTTATGGAAGACATAATGCAATAAACTGCAGTATTAGAAATATTTCACAAGGTCAAAATCACAAAACTTTTCACCACACAAATAAACATGTTATGGGAGATATCGTAATTCAGGCACTTAATGGCCCACCGATTGGTGTGCATTTACGATAACGGCCGCTAGGCTGCAGCACCTTACATCAAATATTTCTCGGTATCCGATATTGGGAAGCCATCCAGTATTCGGCATCTTGACCCTAATGTTATATTAGTATGTCCGTATCTCGGGTACTACACGTGATAATTCTTGAAGAAAAGCGAATTTTTGAATTCTGTTTCCTGCAGTAGATAGCTAGAGCATTCTCTCGGCCGATCTCATTAAAGGGGCCAATCCGTTAAAATCTGCATGGGTAACGGTGACTTTAAAGGTGATTCTCCAAATCTCGTGTTTTACTACTGAAACAAAAGTGTATGGTTGTAGAATTGTTAACGTTACTCAAAGCGCCTCTAGATGACTGGAAACATCCCCAGTGACTGATATATACCGGATGAATTAAAACTTCTAAATAAATAGAAATAAGTGTAAGTTTTCGGGTAAATCTTTTTACTATTTTTAGCAGTTTCTTTAATAGGCCATATCACGGCGAAATCAAAATACCGCTAATTGTACAGTAATTATGTGGTATCTTCAAATAGATAAAAGATAATCGAAAAGTGAAACAAGGCCTCCCTAGACAATATTATTTTACGTGAGATACCGTTATCACGACTCGCTTATCTGCTTTCGATTTCCAGACATTTAGAAAAGTGATATATATTTTCGCGTTTCCAAAGGGCTGCAAACGGAAAGCTACTTGGTGAATCGTGATAACGGTACCTAAGGCAAAATAATATTGTCTATTGCGCTCTTGTTATACATTCTCACTATATTTTATCTATTTGAAGATATCACATCATTACTGTAAAATTAGCAGTATTTTAATTTCGCAGTGATTAGGCCTCTTAATATTCTGATTACCAAACTCATTTTGCAAAGTAAAGTTGTTGACAGGGACCCCTTGCAGGTTTTTTTTCTGGAGTTTTTTGAAGAGAAACAAAACATTAACACACAAGCGCAGTTCCAAGTACATACACATACACACACACACACACGCGCGCGCGCGCGCACTTTGATGCAGGCGTGCATATAATACATAATATAAACAACAATTATTTATGCGCATATCATTATTAACTACTGTAAATATTTTTTATACTATAGGATTTGATATAAGTATACTAATTACTATAGTAGTGAGAGCAAATTATATAGTATGTTTTGATATATATTTCCAAGGACTGAACACATACACACACCGTTTCCCCCCCACGTGGGACCTCCGTGCCTGTTGATACTGTACTGATTTTTTAAAGAATAAAAGGTGCACCATATTAAACTTTTTCAGTGTAATACTTTAAACTAAAGCATGTTGTGCTGCTGCATATCTTAACGAAACATTTTCTTGTTAAATAGGACAACATTATAAGGCATTTTCGGAAAATCGAAAAAAAACTAATCCCCAAACCTAAAATATCACTTGAAGATTTGTCCATAAAAAATAACTTATACCATATGTTAGGATTATTAAGTGAACTTTCCCTTCTTAGTTTTTTCGTAAGTAATAATTTACACAATATTATAAAGTTATTAATGAAATATTAAGTGAAAATATAAATTTCATAGAATTGCTTGCAAAATGTTGGTGGTTTACAACCTAATTACCTTAGACACATGAAATAAGAAGCAGGAATCGCAGAATACAACAAAGATTCAAAAAAAAATTAATGGCACCAACATTTCGTGAAAAATCGTCTCACTACGGGGGTAAAAAGAAAACGGAAAATGCCCTACAAGTATGATCTCATTTGGTCCTAGCCTACAGTGTATTATAAATTGTTCATGTCTATTCTATACTCTTATGTAAAAGAGTAAAGGTAACTCACTCACCATCGCCCAGGCCTTACTACTATAGCTAGAACATGAAATTTGAATACATAACTCATATTTTCACGAAAACGAGGGATAAGAAAGGATTTTTTTTTTTTTTTTTGTAAATCGTCTCAAGATAGGGATTTAAGAGGGGGTTTAAATTTCTTTTCCAAGAATAGAGTATCTAACAAATTCGTGAAGTTAGGGAAATTTAACTTGGCTTATAAATTTTTAATTAAATATAACTGAACATGTGTTTCAGTGTTTTCAAAAAGACTGCTTCTAAATGGAGAGTGGCAAATTATATAATATTGACATGTCTGATTGAACATTAGTAAAATGCACAATGTTAATTTTTGCATAAATTAATGATGTAAAATTCCACATATAAAATTTGTTAAAAATCAATGCATAAGTCTCACATTGTTATAAAAATTTTGGGATATAAGGGGAAACAATTTCAACAATATTCAATTTTCTGGTTTTATATTCATTAAATCTTATACTTCCCGTGTGAACAACGGGTATTTCTGCTATTTTTTTTTTACATAAAAGTAACAAATCAAAGAGCATACACATGAACTGTAATAAAGTGATTAAAACAAATATGTGCCTTCGATATATGAGTATGAAGAGGAATTAGAAAATTTTCTTAATGGAATAAAGAAGTAAGGGGGAACTAAGTGCTAAGTGAAAATAGAAAGAAAACTATTTATATATAAGAATAAATAAACTATTTGCGAGGAAATTGTACTCAGAAACTTGAGAGAATATGAGGAAGATGGAAAGGAGGAATAGTAAGAAGGAAATTGCAGTTAACATATACTATTAATGAGGATATTATAACTCTTATGACAAAAGAGAGGGACTGCAGTACATGAATAGTACATGTTTATTAATCAACACTGAGCAATAGGTCAGCGATGGCAATATTCTTGAGATGCTTATTACAATTTCTTAGTTCTATTGCTTCTCATAGGATCAACTTAAGTACTGATCAGCGTGACCGATTTCTTTATAGCTTTGGGAAAGTTTGATGTTTGTTTCGTAATCAGATATCCAATCAAAGGTGTCCGGGTTCTGGGATGTCCTACATTGGGGAACACGGGTACCTTCAGCCTTTCCAGAATCGGCGGTGTTTTCTTGAGAAAGAAAATGAACTATAAACCTTTTGTACGAAATATGTCCATCACTTGAAATTGGTATGATTTAACATTTTAATCGATTCACGAAGGAAAAGAAGACTTTTGTTTTCCGCAAATTGTCACCTTAACGTTGAAGTAATTAAGACAATGTGAAAAAATTGCTGTAATATTGGTTCAAAAATGAATTCTCTTATATGCGTTGCTGAGTTGAAAATGTTTTTAAATGATCTGAATTAGAATTGTTGTTTTTGAGAAAAGGAGGTTGGCTCCAAGTTGGCTAAAATTAAGGTATAATAACACAGGTCTGCAACCAAAAAGCGTTTTGCATAAGATTAGCTGATTTTTGCGCTTCTGGGTGCACCTAGTTTCTTCCTGGGGCGTCAAGTTTTTGCGCAATCGACACGTAACATGGTCAAACAGGTAGCTGGAAATCGCTAAATTGCCAGTGCATCACACGAAAATAAACATGAACATGGAAGATTAATGTATTTGTGCTCCCCGAAACATGAAAATATGTATATTGGTCCGGATGGGGATCACTGACACATATCGTATTGTGTCGTGAATGAGAATACGAGATTACAAAGTAAAACCAAACTCAATAAATCTGTTCATAAAACGAATTTAGTAAGATTACATCTTGGATTTGTAAAATGTTTGTAGACAGTAGTTGTGGCTACACTGTCTGTTGCTCAAATACTACTCAAATAAAATTTGAGCATACGCTATATTGCTGCCAAGTTCCTCCCCAGGCTACCAATCCAGAAGCAGAAGGAACACCGCGTCGAAGCCAGCGAAGAACTCAGTCAGCGTCCGTGGATGAACCATCCATCATGTCGAGTGTCATAATCGGTGATGAAACTTGGGTGTAGGGGTACGACTGAGACAAAACAACACTCTTCACAGTGGAAGATCTCATCATCTCCACGCAAGGCAAAGCGGATCAGCACCTGATCAAGTGGGTGCTCATCGTTCGACTTTCGCGGCATTATGTATCATGAATTCTTTCCTAGGAGCCAGACCGTCAATAGCGAGTTCTACTACCAGGTTTTAAGGCGTATGAGAAAGATCATTCAGCGAAAGCGACCGGATCTGTGGAGCTCGAAAAATTGTCTGCACCACGACAACAGTGTACCCTGTCGCTGTCTTCTTCTCATACGCGAGTTCCAGAAACAAGATAATCGCACTTATGCACTCATCCTACTCGCCAGATTTGGCTTCTCCGGACCTTGTTATCTTCCCGAAGCTGAAGATCGAGCGCGAATCGCAGAAGGTACTTGACATGCTTCAAAAAGACTTCCAGGATACATCCTAGCAGTGCCAGAAACGGTGGAAGAACTGTATTGCTATAGAAGATGACTATTTCGAAGGTAGAGGAGTGTAAACTTAGATAAATAAAGTAGTCTCTTGTAAACAAAACTGTTCTCGAAACTTTTTGATACCACCTCGTATATACAAATACTGTATATTAAGCTACATCTCTTAATTTACACAAGTTAATATGAATAGAAAAGAGAAATGTAAAAAAATGAAAGAACACTTGAAATTTTAAAATCCTTTGATGTGACAGTTATTGTAATATGCATTTCCTCATCACTGACTTCGTCATTTCATCCAATCATTGGTTGCTATAGTAGCCAGCAGGACTTTAGTAAAAAGGGTAATAAAAATGGAGGGATTGTCTCACGTGAATTTTTTGCTTTCTCTATGCAACAACCTCATTTCTTTCACAGTGTTCATACGTTTCCATGGTAATATTGGTACTATAAAATACATGTATAAGAGAAATGTAAAATTAGCAATGTGAATAGGATGAAAGCTATTAAAAGCCAGATACATACATAAACATGTGATAGAAAGGCCACTTCCAAGAATTTGTTAATCAGAGTTAAATGATACTCAAATTTCGATGAATGATACGCAATTTGAAATTAAAACAAAGAATAAAATACTGCTATTGAAATTGAAAGGAAAAAGTAATTTAAATATAACTAATCCAGATTTATTCTGTTTGAATAGGGAGATACGGTATTCATTACACTGAATCGTATAGTTCTTTGTAATAACAGTTAATAAAAGTAAACGATGGGGTTGCAGATTTATTAGCTTGTTCTATAGTAATAACGATACAAAAACATCTTCAATATTTGATATTAATACCTATTTGTGACTTTGCTAGATACTAAAATAAAATTAAATAACTTTAATATAACATTATACGCTATGTCCATATACTGAAAAAGGGTCATGGTAAGGGTAAAAATAGTACACTTAGTCTAATGGGAAATAAAGAACCTTCAGAAAAATCTACGCACAGTGTGTTCTTCTCCAAAGTAAGATCGCAGCACAGTTCATTTGCACCAAAGATAAGCTCTTAATCACTTGTCCACTGCATATGCTTTCACTAGCAAAATTCTGCTCAATACGTTTTTCTAAGTACAATAACTGTTTACACTATATTGAACGTCTCTTTAGTTAAAATTCAAATATACCTCATGTCATATGCTTCATGTCATTTGTCTTATTTTAAATGGTTCATTCATTACCAGATACTGACATTAATATATCTTGTTAGCAATTGGCTTATGTGCTTGTGTCTATGTGTGTATAGATGGCCATTTTGAACTGGGTTGCTCGGGCTCGCGCTCACTTCTCTCAACTGGGTTCGTGATCACTTCTCTCAATTAGGCTCGTGCTCACTAATCTTAACTGGGCTCGCGTTTACTCGGGCTTGAGCTCACTTATCTCAAGTGGGCTCGCGCTCAATCGCGCTCGGCTCATTCTCCTTAGTTAGGTTCGTACTCGTACTTGGACTCGCTCTCACTTATTGCATTGGGGCTCCAGCTCATTCGAACTCGTGCTCAATTATTGAGCCCGAGCCCGGTCGAGCGCGAGTGCTAAGCTTAAGAGCGTCGGGCTCGCGAGTTTGGACACCTCAGAGTCCACATTAATCAGTAGGTCCACATATCATATAGCCTCGCTGCTGAACGAGACGTTAAACTCAAAATCAGCCCAACTCAACTTATGGTGTGTAGTCCAGAATTCGATTTCCAGTAAGATTTTTTCCTCCGATGCAAACTCAGTAGTGGTTCCGATCCTACTTTACACAGTAAATACATTCCACCAGTGACGCAGCGTATTTTACTACTAACAGGAAGCTGTTGTTTTCGATATTTTTCTTAATATATTTAATGCATTCTTCTTAATATTCTGAATTATTCTTAAACAATTACTACATTATTTATTTTAATACATTATTTCTTTGTCAGGGGAAGCGGTTCTTTAACAGTTTCCATAACGCTACGCCCCTGTGTTTCGTGTATCCTCGATGCTGAAAAGGGACGCTAAATTCTAACCTAATCAAATATTTTGATCACTTCATATTCCACGATAAAATATCCACAACGATTGTTTTTTTAGCAACACAAGATGGCACACCTTTTCAGTATTAAGTCGTTTTGTTATACTATGTCTATTGATTTGCTACAAGATTGGATCATATTAATATATCAGTACTAAAGTATTTACTAATTTTGGAAAAATTGTGACTTTTCCTTCCTATAATCAAACTTGGTAGGAACAAGAATAAGAAAGATAAGAATGTTAACATATTATGAATATGTTGCTTATACTGTACGGAGCAGAAATACGATCCTCGCAGAAGAAGCAATATTAAACGAATGGATGTCAGAAATGTACTGAGAGAGAAATAGTTGATTGGAGTAAAATCAAACAGTGGAAGAAAAAAGTTTCATTTTGACCATAATTCTTCTATTCAAACCGGAAGTAGTAGAAATATAGGATTTTCGGTTTTAATATTGATTGCTTTAGTGGGAAAATGATTATAAATAGGAGAAATAGTCTCTTGATATTGATTCAATATGGCAAGGATTCGTTTTATCTTCTAATTTATTTCTCTGCTGGCCAAAATCATATTCACGAGGAAATTAAATGTCGACTAAAAGCAGGGAATTTGTGTTGTTATTCAGTTCAAAATCTTTTGTCGTCGCGAATTCTTTCGAGGAGGTTAAAGGTTGGTGTATAAAACGAAAATCATACGTGTTGTCCTGTATGGTTGCGATATATGGTCGCTTATTCTGAGGGATGAACGTGGACTGAAAGGATTTGAGAACAAGATTCTCAGACGAATATTGGAACCTAAGAGGAACGGGAATTGGGAATGGCGGAAACTTCATAAAGAGGAACTACATAATTTATACGTTTTACCGAACATTGTTAGGGTCATCTAGGAGGCTCCGGTGGGCAGGTCATGTAGCCAGAATGGAAAAAAGTAGGAACACTTTCAAAGTTTTAACTGGAAGTTCAATCAGAAAACGATCATTAGGAAGACCTAGGCGCAGATGGGAGGGCAATATTAAGATGGATCTCGCAGAAATAGGAATTTAAAGTAGAAACTGGATCCGGTGGCTAAGGGTAGAAATCGATGGAGAGCTTTTGCAAAGGCGGCATTGAACCTCCGGTTTCTATAGGTCATATATATATATATAGAGAGAGAGAGAGAGTAATTGAAACCCGAGATGGTAGATATATAATACCACCTTCGGTTTTATCTAAATGATCCCCATAGAGCGAGATCAGTAATAGTGGGCGAGTGTTTCTGATATGTATTCAGGAACGATCCCCAAAACAGATTTTGTATCAGCTCTTATTCTTCTACTTTAGACCGGAAGTAGTGAAAACTTATACAATATTGTTTCAGTATTGGTCACTGTATACTAATAATCGTAAAAGATAGCGAAAAAGTTTTTGATATTGGATTTAGCACTCGAAGAACAGGTTCCATCTGTGATCTTATTAGCCACTTTTGGCGATCGGAAGTTATAGCTCCACATTACATCCGGCTTCAGTACTAAATTAGCATTGTTTTTTTTACGTCTAACATACTTTGACAAGGCGAAACTAAACTCATTTGTTATTTTTTTATTACTGTAATATCTTCATCCATCTTGATTCCGGAAGTATTACTTAAATATAATACCTTTTTTGACCAGAGTATATACTTATTTTTCAAAATTAAACTAAGTGGTGGCAGTTTCAATAATTTAACGTCATCTTCATCAGACGTTAAGTAGCAGAAATATCTTCATAACATTAAATTAATATTCTTTGTTAATTTAACGTTATGAAGATATTTCTCCTAGTTCACGTCTGATGAAGATAACGTTAAATTATTGAAACTGTCACCACCTATTTTAATAAATAAGTACATATTCTGGTAAGAAAAATATAATTTACTTATGTAATATCTTACAGGTACTTTCCAAGTATCGTAAGAAACATGATAGTGAATAATACCTTCTCTAACTGTCGTTGTAAGTAACCTATCTAGTTAATTATGTTATTCTCGAAATAACCAAGTATTTCCCTCAAATTTGGATACAAGTTCTCTCTGTCATAAATGGATGTAGTCGAGAAAGGATCCTCGACTTTCGTGTCCTGAACGAATCTATTCAATCCTTCTCTGGTTCCATTCTGTTTTATGAATATTCTATGTCCTTCATAGCAGCCGGAGGAAAATGTAGAGAAAGAGAAAAAACTGATGTTGTAGAGATATTGCAGGAATTTCTTTCTTTTTTTAAAAAATAATGCGATCGTTCCTAAATGGCTTGCTGTGGAAGAATAAGCGATACGATGAGATATGTGAAAATTCTTGACCTTTAAAATGTTGAGAAAGGTCATTCGGAAGAAATATTCTATTGAGAAAGGTCATTCGGAAGAAATATTCGATTGAAAAAAAGTCGTGCCCAGAAATATTCCATTTAAAAGTGCCATCAAGCTGAAATACGTAGATTTTCATTGAGAAAACTCTGCCAGGTTAATATAAAATTCAGTAGACACAACGCTATTCCATACATTTCTTTTCTGAAATATTGGTAAAAGAACCTGCAATATGCTTTAAGTTTAACCAAAATCCTTTCAGTTTAACCTATAAAAGTTCTTGTTGGATATATCGATAGCTTTTTAGTTCTTAAATATTTCTATTCCCATCGTGTTATTGTTATAACTATTGTAATCAAACTTGGAAATAACAAATAAAGAACAAAAATTACACGAGTTATTGTACTACGGTATAGGAGTTTGAGTTACACGTTGGTTGTCGCCAATAAGACAGAAAAAAATAAGTATAGAATTTCCGGACAACAATGAATGACATATTGTATGTTTCTCACAAATAAAGATGTTTGAAAAATAGAGGAAAGAAAAATAAATAAAGGAAAAAGTATTTACTTAAAGTAACACTACGCCATTGGCAATTTTCCCACAATTTGTTCTGTCGCTGATCTTAAGCTGCTTTTTTTCCTGATTTTATTTTTGTCTTCGCCTTTTTTTTTTTTTTTCACTTTTGCCATCAGTTTTATTCTAGTTGCAATTCTTTTTACTTGTTCTTATTTCGTTTTCGTTTTCTGTCGTTTTCTCTCTATTCTTCTCCTCTTTTCTTGTCGGTTTCTTCTTTTCGAACTTAAGAAAAATCAATATATATATATATTTAAAAAAAAAAAGAAAAATAAGTTTTAAAAGTTCTGCTTCGATCTAAAGCAGTGGGAATCAAGGAAGAAAAAGCCATACACACGAGAGACGAAGGAAGATACTTAATGGTTATGCTGGCCGCCTCCTGTTCGGAAATACAAGTTAACTCTCCTTCTCCTACTCTCTCTCTCTCTCTCTCTCTCTCTCTCTCTCTCTTTCTATATATATATTCTTCTTATAAAGTAACTTGGATGAAAGTTATTATTGAGTAATAAATCTTAAAGTGGTTGCCACAAAACAGAAAGTTCTAAATTGCTCCCTCACTCAACTTTCATAAGCTGAGAGAATATATACATATCTCTCACTCGATACCCATTTAAGACCAAATCATTCGATTTGTACATCACTCTTCAGATAGATATTTTCCACTTCCAGTAGCAACAATCACTAACAACATTATCAAAATTTTTAAAAAACATACTAACATATTTATGGTGTATAAGACAAACCCCAAATTTTTAACATTTTTAAAAGGAAACGAAAAATTAAAAGTTTAATAATAATAATAATAATAATAATAATAATAATAATAATAATAATAATAATAATAATAATAATAATAATAATAATAATAATAATAATAATAATAATAATAATAATATAAAACCCAAAATATTGTACTCTATGACAAACATTCATGGGTATGAATCATGATATACCCTTCTCAATAATGGAACCCCTTCGGTGTCATTTCACCACCAACACGTCACTTCGTCACTTTGGTATCTGCAAGCTTAAAGACCATACTGATAACGACGCCAGTTTCATGCTTCTGGTGGAAGTACACGGTGACTGCAGCATTGTGCCACATCGGTCGGATGTAAACCGATCAGCCTTCTGTATAATAGTCGTTATATATTGCTGATATTATGGTCAATTAGAAGCTTGTAAGTAAAATAGAGTAACAAATAGCATACCGTAGAACGATATAGGTAGTAAGAAAGTGAGAGATTTGTTCACATGTATTTCAAGATACGATTAATTAGTTTCTTGTGAAGCCAGATACTGTGATATTTTTTAAGTTTGTTGTCTTTACTGGAAGGAACAATAAAATATAGTTTAAAGTGGATAATGAAAATTATCGATAGTTGTGTTATAATTAACTTACTATTTACTAGGGTTGAACTAGCGTATTGGAAGTTACAGATTAAATGAAATAATGAAGTGTAATTTAAGGTTAGTATAAAACTCCAGTTCGGTTTACGACACATTTAATGTAGAATATTAAATTTGGGAGACTATTTTGTGAACATCTGAATACGTAGAACGTTACAACAAAAGGAATCTCATAAAGATTTTCTTTCGAATTGAACTTTTTATTTTCCGAATCAAATCGTAGGTATTAAAGATGATATATTCATTGCGGATAGTGGTGCATGAGCATTTCTCAATTTGTGACAAGTAACGTGTCATTAAGGAAGAATGATGATGATGATAGTTTTGTGTTGTTCAGAATTTATGGAAATTGTGTAGATTAAGGCTTTATTCTTAGTTTTATCTTTCATTTCATTTCGTAAAAATCAATCACTGGTGTAGTATATATCGTACGCTTTCAATGAAACTCATCCGATATTGACTATACTTAGTGTGGAGGTAGACCTTAATATGTGTATGAAGTAATACTTTGAGTAGGCCTTTGTTTACCAAGTTTTCGGCTAATTAACAACGAAAGACGTTTTTTTTTCGCAATAAGGATTTTTTCTAGTTAACATTTTACTAGCTTAAGTACATCACCTAAACTAGCATCTTTCTTAACTTCGTTCGTATTTATGAGCATCATTCTGTATTCTGGAATATAGTAACGATATTGCAACGCAACCTAACAAATGTATTCAATTTCACGATTTATCCTTTCATGGCCATCAGAGTACCTTGTTCATAGGCCACCCGCATCATTATTTTGTAAATTAGGTTGCATACAATTTTCCCATCAACTGACTTCTCACTAGTATATTGGCAGCTCTATAGTAGAGGTGTGCACGGGCCGGAGTTTTTAGGCCAGCTCCGACCCTGCCCGTGAATTTATAAGGTGAGGCCCAATCCGAGTCCGAAATATGTTTTAGCATTTAGGCCTGAGCCCGGCCCGAACTCATGTGATAATCAAATGAGCCCGAAAAAAAGCCCGAATTTCAGAAACTTAATAATTAACACAAAATTGTATTTTTATTTACAGCAATTAGAAGTTTAAATTTGCAGTTGTGATTTGAAAGTTCTCCAGAAAAAACAGTCGTATAAATTTCGTAGTACAGTATATTTACAAAGTTAAGCCCGAAAAAGGATTGAGAAGTATGGTTATATATTTAAGAATTTACTGGCCGAGTCCGGCCCGGGCCCGAAATGATATATGCTTTGTACGCCCGAGCCCGTACAGACCTCTACCCTGTAGTCAATACAAACAGAAGGTATAGAATCTACGTATCTATATTTCTACTAATTGGATAAGCTTAACGACAAAATAATTTAGTTCAATACATTCTTTCTCGTACTCTGTAAACACAAATTAGCATGAAATAATTTTTGGGAGTATATGGCAGTACCAAAGAATCATTTCAGGAATTACCATAGCCAGAGAAGCATTCAAAAAGTAAAGATCACTCTTAAGTAGCAGGCTTAATATTGGGCTAAGGAAGAAGTTGGTCAAGTGCTACCATGAACATTGGACTGTATGGTTCAGGGGTTTGGAAACTACCGAAGTTAGGAAGAAATATGCAGAAAATGTGGTGTTGAAGAAAGATGGAGAAAATAAAGTGGACAGCGAGAGTAACAAACGACAAAATGTTTTAAAACGGATAGGAAAGAAGAGGTCAGTTTTAGTCAACATGCTTCGTAGGAAAGACAATTGGATTGGACATATCCTCCGAAGAAACTGTTTTATTCATACCGTTATAAAGGAAAGATGGAAGGAAAGCGGAAGAACAACACAACTGATCGATGATTTGAAAAATATAATGAAATACCCTAACAGAACAATTACCCGTAAATGGCAGGCATGTGCCTATCATGTTCCCTCAGGTACATGGAAATGTGTCCAGGCAAGTGATAGTCACAATCTATGTCCGCCCCTAGGTACATGCCTGACATGTACTTGGGAAACGTGCCTAGTATGTTCCCCATGCCGTAAGCGTCAATGAACCACAAAATTACTCCCCCAAAATGTTAAATCACCTATATGCATAATGTGTTTACATTAAAGTGAGTCTAAAAAACACTTTAAACAAGTAAAAAAAAGTACGCCCAGGTTGGAGCGAACCACCAACCTTTGGATTACTAGCCCCGTGCTCTTCCGACTTGGTCACGGAGGCGACGAAGAGAACGTCGCTTGTAGAGGGATAAATTTTTGAGGTCTTTTAAATTTGGCTAATCAGAGTGCCCCTTTAACCGCGTATATTCGACGATAACCGTTTGGGATCAGAAAAAATCTGCTCGTCATGTAATTTTATAACAAAATGACGAGTGCCTATTTACTTTATTTCATAGTTCTTCAATATTCACTTGCAAATGATCGGCGACAGTTGCCATCTAATAAAGTTGAAGCGTTTGTTGCTTCTAGTACTCAATGGCGTAGAAAAAGAAGCAACAAATGCATCAAATTGGGTGGTTAATTTAGAACACCGAAATAACGCATGCCTAGCACATATTGTGCTGTTAGGGTATCTGAAACAGTATGTACCTAAAGGACGTACCAAGAACATGACAGATATATGTCCCAAGCTACGACATAAAAACAAATGACTGTTAGAGTCCGAAACTGAGCCAGGTATATAAATGCTATATTTGTAGTACATAGTTGCAAATATCAATTAGGTGTAACAAGTACCTAAAACTGCAGGTAGCTGAAGTACATACTAAGCACATGAATATCATGTGTGCCAAGTGTCGGGTAGCTAAAAAGTAGCAAGGACACCTAAATGGCACATGCCTAGCACACCTTGTGCTGTTAGAGTATTGGAAGTTCAAAGAGGAAGCTGAAGATCAGGAAACGCAAAAGAAATATTTCCAGGCCCAAACATAAAATTTAAAAAACTCATCATTAATCCCAGAACCTACCAACGGGTAAAATATTATTATTATTATTATTATTATTATTATTATTATTATTATTATTATTATTATTATTATTATTAATAACAATAATAATAATAGTTACGTTTGCAGTAAACAGCGTTTGTATTAATAATACCACTGCAATAATAACTTCAATTTTATACCAAAAAGTATACTGTATTTAGGAATTTTCTACATGGAAAGTCTTTAAAAAGACAATACTGAATAGTACCTATATTAAAAATGAGCAGCAAAGTCGTATAACACTGGACTGGTTCGAACAATTACTCTGCATTTTATCCATTTCTTCATACTCTAGGTGGTAAATTTATAATATATTATGACTATAATTATGACCCGTTCGTGAAGGTCATTTGGTATTATTGTTTCTAGTTCAGAAAATATAACCGTTGTAGATAGCTGCGTTTTTTTTTTTTTTTTTTTTTTTTTTGTAAAATTTTGTAGATCTTTTAATGACACTGATGTGGACACTATTACTAAAAATATACAATTTTGTTGCAGTTTCAATTTCTCAGAAGTGCGCCGAAAACTAATAATTCTCTTATGTTAAGGCCCACAGTGATGCACTATAGCTAAGAAAGTTAAATACATATATTTTAAAAATAGGAAGTTACTTCGGTGACCTCCGTGGAGGGATAAGTAGAGTGTCAAATTAAGAATGAAAATATTTTGACTCGGGATGGAACTATATGCGCATTTTTCCTTTAAAATACTAGAAAAGTGTACTATTTTTGTATTAATAACAGCTGGAACCATAGACGTGGCACAGTTACTTGTGAAAGATATTGTATTTCACCATATCATAGGTATTCTGTTATTATTGGCAAGTCACTTGTGGTACCTGAGAACCTTTCATGCTCTACGATCTTCCGCTAACCTCTTCGTTTTCACGTACGATTTTTATGTTTTGATATCATCCATTAATTATAGTCTCCTTCGCCCTGTCCCTCTCTTTCCTGCCACCATAGTCTTTAGCACGTCTCTCATGACACAGTTTCTTCTTATTCAATTTTTTAATCAGTTTCTCCTCCTTTTCTCAATAATATCTAAAACTGTTCATTTCTCTCCCACCATTTACGAGCACCTTCTCATTCGTTTTCTGCTCGACACAGCTAATTCTCTCCATTTTTCTCCACACCCAAAGATATTGTACTTATACACTGATCATTAATTTTAAATGTAATTTTCACTTTACATGATGATCATAATTGAGTAAAATCAGTTGTAATAAATATATACTCGTATTTTTAAGTCTAGCTGAAAAATGTGTGTGTTTTCATAGGTTTAATAGCACAAATAGTGCTATTACAAATAGTTTAATAGCACAAATAGTTTAATAAGTACAAATAGTTGTAACATCGTACAAATGTACCAAATAGCAAACTGCATGAAGTTATTAACAGTTTCGATACTAGTATAATAGAGCCATACACAAAGAGAAATGAATATATAATATTTGGAAATTATGGAAAATTGCACTGAGAAAAATAAATTGTATGTGGTGTACGTAAAATCGTATGTTACATTTGTAAATCCTGTAGTTTTTGGACTTACGTACAGCAAACATATAACTGAAAACGCATGTTTTATAATATTTTCTATATAAGTGTTCCATCTGTACGTACTTTCTGTATGAAACAATATAGGCGATAGGGATCTCATACAAATGAACATATATAAGATATAGCTGGTGAAGGTAATATACATATATGTATGTAGTATACGAAAGACGGTTAGATATCAGACATCTTTCAACGGCATGATGTAACTTCTAAGGGCAGTGTCTACGTAGCACACAGATAATACTCCATTCTGATTTCTGTAGTAAACAAGAGGATATGGTAGATTTGTACAATATACCGCTGTCTGGAGAACAGATTTTTCTCAGTGTGGCCGTGAAAAGAGTGAAATGAAAGAAATTAAATTTCTAGCTTTACGTCCCACCATTAAGCATCGAGGCTAAAGGAGACACTGATAATGATAATGAATGCAATAGCGAAAAAAAGGACGTGGGAGAAAACAGGAGAACACCGAATAAACTCACGCAAATGGTATTTGCCCATCACAAAGCCAATTTTACTAGGATCAAACCAGGGACACCATACATCAGAGGTAAGCGCTCTATCACTGAGTCACCGCGGTTTACTGTAACAAGAGTGTACACTAGTACTGATAAGACAGATCCTTGGGGAAGACTACAATATAGAATAAATAGATGTGACAGTATTATTGGTCTGAACATACACAATTCTATTTATAACAAAATAATAGATCAATCGGTCCGAGGTTAGAGATAGCTGTAGGTGGTGAAATATATATATTAATCTTTCATAGTTAACTTTATCGAATGCTCCTTCTATGAACAGAAGTAGGCATTCTGATTTGTTTTTACTATTAAAAAATGTTATAGGTTTTACCAATCAGAGAGAGATTATCATTTTTACACAGAATAACATGTACATGGGACCTTCGAGTCCCATACTTTTTCTGGGACATTTAGGCAAAAGTAGAATCTTTAAGGATAATACAAAGATTCTCAGGATTTCCTTTGAATTTCTATAAGGTGTGCTTTTCACGGGACAATATTTGTATCTTCAATATTCATCTTGTGATTATCTCTCAGACAGCTTAGAAATGTCCTACAGAATTTCTATAGAAACTTCCGTTTCCAGGACACAAGTTGATATATGGATTTCCTCTGACAAAAGTGGGATAATCGTGAACATTGCGATAACCCCAGGTGGATGCCACTTGCACGTCCAAGGGACTTTTTTTGTCCTTCTGGCTGTTTTCTCCTGTAAACCTAACTAAGAGTGTCACAGTGTACACCACTTAAAAGAGTTTGGTCACAGTGCACACGACGTGAAAATTTAAGTTTGATTTTTTTTAACGGCTCAACAGTAGAAGTTCCCCGGCCGATGCCGTGTCTACCCATCAACAAATCTACCACTTTTGAATTTAGTAGAGATATTAGAGTGGAGCTGGAATATATTCTTGGAACATGTAATTTACATGTAGAAAATCGTTTCTCGCTATCTATTACTGTTTTTCCTGTATAGTGATCAACGTTAAAACTGGAAATCGTTGATATCCACCATTTCCGGTGGATAGATCATTTTCATCAAGGAACTCGATTCCTAACTTTTGATCTTGTAGATCCTGGCCAAAGTTAATGGCAATCGATCAAGTAAACCTTGAGATTTACGGATACATGTACAGAGAGTACAGTGCTTTTGGACGGATACATGTACAGAGAGAAGGAATAAATATTTAACGCAGTGTTTCGTGAACCCAGATCCTTGCCTTGCTAAAAATAATACGAAATTTACCATTTTCTTTTGTTTTGATTATTCATCAGTGAAAGGAGATAATGAAATGCAAGTTACTACAATCATAGATAATGCTATTCTACAAGAGAAAATATGAACCTGAAGAATGTTCGGTGTTGCCATCCATAGAAATTACAGTGTTGCCAGAAAAACAATTTCCCTAAAATCTAAGTTAAGACAGTGAGTAGAGGAATGAACTCAACTGCGTTTGATTACGTATCATGTGGTTTTGGTTTCTTGTGAACTACTTTTTAATTAACATTATTATTTAGTTTTAATAACTGTATGTTAAAACTATTTTGCTTATTACAAACTAAATACAACTATTATTTAAAAAGTAGTTCACAGGAAACCAAGACAACATGATACGTAACCAAATACAGTTGAGTTTGTTCCTCTACTCGCTGCCTTAACTTAAATTTTAGGGAAATGGTTTTTCTGGCAACACTATAATTTCTATGGATGGCAACACTAAACATTCTTCAGGTTCTATTTTCTCTTGTAGAATAGCGTTATCTATGATTGTGGTGACTTGCATTTCATTATCTCCTTTCACTGATGAATAAACATTCAAAAGAAAAATAGTAAATTTCGTATTATTTTCTAGTAAGGCAGGCTCTTAACCATAGAAAACTGGTACTAAATCTGGTACCCTCAACAAGAGTTTCATTATGATTTACAAGATAATAGTACACTGAGAAAAAAGTTTATTTTTGACTGGCTGGAAAGAACACATAGACTGAAATTATGATTAATGTTAAAACTTTAATTTTTGTTTAACTATGGTATCGAAAAATGAGAAGACATGCTTTTACGAAAGTACTTATACGTAATATTCGGGAACATTGAGAATAATGAAATTTTATGATTCTAAAAAGTACACAAACACACACGCGCATCTATATATATATATATATATATATATATATATATATATATATATATATATATATATATATATATATATATATATATATGTAATTGCTAGTTTTTAATTCTGCCTATACCGATTGTTTACTATTTATTTGTGCCCTGCATATGTAAGTCCATTGTTAACTATCATTTTGTATCTATTGTTCTTGTTCGTAATCTTCTAATAGGTGACACACACATACGCCCCGTTCAATGTACAAGAAAAACAAGTCCAGTTTTGGGCCTTTTTGATATATTTCATTTTTGAGGTGTCTACCTGAAGCCCCTTCCGGAGCTTAAAAGATACATGTCTAAATATTGCAAAAAAAAAAAAAAAAGTCTCGAAAAAAATTGGATTTTTTTCTCCTCACGACTTTAGTAAGTGTATTTGATTTCCTTATGCTCGGATTGTTTTATATACAAACAGTGATGCAGAAACAGTAATAATTATCATTTTATTCTAAAATTATAGAAACTTAAAAAGTAACACTTTTATCTTACACGAATATTTTTAAAAAAATACATATTCATCCTTTCAATTGCAAATGATATAATCTTGCGTACTTATATAATTCCCTCAATCACAGCAAAGTACTGTCAGTTACTTTATATATATTTTGCGAACAGAGTGACAAGATTTTCACGTCGTGTCTCTCAGGGCTTCAGTTCGAAAGCACGAACCAAGGAGTTGACTTTTTTTCTTTTTTACTTAATAGTTTTTCCGTGCAGGCATTTGAGTTTCTTCTTTCCTACTCTTTTAGACCTGTCTTTTCTTTTTTATATCCTCCTATTTGTCTGTTGCTCCTTCTTCTCGTCTTTATCTGACAACTTCTATCTAACCTTTTATCGATCAATCTTCCACTATCTTTCGTCCAAATAAGAACACCTAAATCGAGAGCACGTTTAATCTTTCTTCGTTGAGTGTGTGACAAGGAATCGGAAAGTATTAGAAACTTTTTTTTTTTACACCTTTAATCACCTTCCCCTTTACGCTATCTCAGAGAGATCAAGATCAGGTATTTTATATATATATATAAGTTGAGAAGAATCTTGTTATCTTTGAAATGTGATACTACTTGCTTAGTAATCTGAAATATTTAAACGGTTGATTTGGATATTCATTTATGTAGCATTTTAAAATAAAATAAGTTTTATTCTATAATTGACTTTGTCTAGTTAAGATTTCATGTCCACGTGAAGCTTATCAAAGTATACGGCCCAATAAGGATAAGGATATATCATTCAAAATAAGTAAGAGAACAAAGTACACTCATGTCCAAAATGATTGTCGCATATCTATAACTGTCTTGTAAGAATATAATTTGATAATGATTTTGCAGGGTGCATTTAATACTGATACTATGTGTATAATCGGGAAATGTATATTTGTGATAAATTTCATAGGAAAAGAATTATAAATACGAAAATTAGATTGAGTAAAACAAAATGTTGCTAAATGGACAAGAAAGTTTTATTTTCGTTTTATTGTTCTTATTTATTGCTCTTTTGACATGAAATTTGCCACATACATGTCTTTGCCGATTATACACGTACTAACATTATAAGAAATACCGAGCGAATTCGTTATCAAATTATATTCCTACAACAACATATTTATAGACATGCGACAATAATTTTGGACATAAGTGTACGTAAAAGACGGGACCAAAAAAAAACTTCTCGTGTAAAGTTTCAAATTTGTTGTATTATGGGCCGTTATCAGAATTAATCCTTTATTCCCATATCTTGTAATATTTCGAAACAGTATATAATATGAAATATTCAAAATATTTTTTTAATTGATAACGTTAAGGCTTTTGAAAGATTTTCGACTTTTGAACAGTCCGAAAGCTATTAAAAAGATACCTCATACTCCCTCTTACATGTAAATTTCAACCGATCAGAAAATATTACATTACCAGAACTCTTCCCTATGGCTATAAGATAAACATAAGTACATTTTACGCTGGAGACACGCGGTTCGATTTCAGGTGGATGCTCATATGGTTCGAATTTCACGTTAACCTCAGGGTTCCCACAAAAATCTGAAGATCGATTCCCCTGACTTTCCCTGACACAAATTCTTGTTTTTCCCGACATAAATTTTTGAATATAAATGGAAAGATACGAATAAGTCCTACCATACACTTTTTAACGGTCTCCTCTATCTCCATACCCGTAGAACACAATTCTTTAATTACCATTTGCATATTTGTTATATTCAATATAAGTAATTGTTATTTACACAAAATTTAACATGTAAGTATATAATAATATATGTATGATACAGTATCACATACCTTGACATTGCAAACTAGACATTTTTTTGCTTGAAAAAACAATAAAAAGCGATATAACATGCAGTCAAGAATATATTGCCAACTCGGACTGACTAGTAAGACCTAATACTATCAGACCTAAAATGAAATGAAATGAAATCTTTAAGCTTTACGTCCCACGGACGGGGCCAACTAGGCTAAAGGAGATGGTGACGATGAGAAATGAATGAAATGAAGAAAATGAGAGGAAACGGGAGAACCCCGAGTAAACCCACGCAAACGGTATTTGTCCACCCCAAATTTCACCTAGCGCGAGCTGGGATCGACGAAGGTAAACACTCTAACCACTGAGCCACTGCAGCCCAGTATCAGTCCTAATATTGCCAACTCTGAGACATGTTAATCCTCACATTTACATTTTTAAAGAGAATTTTGTTTTGCTTTTAGTTCAATTTGTTGTACGAGAGCGGTCTTGTTCTTGTTTGTAACATAATTCCATTTATTTCTTTGCTTCCAATTGCTTAACTTTAGCACTTAGTTTTCTCTTTTCACCTTTGATTTTTTTCTTTCCTCTGCACTTTTGATTCGTTTCTGTTTTAGGTATTCATAATAGCGTCTCCGAGCTGAACGAACTGAGAGAAGCATTTCTCGATCAACAGGAACAGATTCCACACCTCTATAGTACATAACTGCATCATGCACTCACCTCTGTGCTACCAGAGAATTTTCGACTTGGTTTTCTATAATACAATAAATGTCTTATTGACTGAAAATCCGCCTACCACTGAGGCATTGCCGTGGGGTGAAATTAAAGAGATTTTCACATGTCTTATTTCTTGGATATTACCTTTGTAAAGAAGTTATCTAACCTGATGCTGGCCATCTTCTCTTCGTATTCTCTGAAGTCAAGAGACTAATACCCCTGGATTCAGTACAGAAAGACATAATTCATAGTTTGCTTTCTCAGCCACAGAGTCAAATATTCTGTTATGCTCGTGCAGAGTTTACAGGATGCATTTCATTCTAAACTGAGGAAGTTCTGGATTGTTCTTTTGTAGCCTGGTGTCCAAAGTTGACAGAGCACGTACCAGTTTGTACTTCAGAGGGCTCCTTTCCACAATCTTCTTGATTGTACCCAATAAAAAGTTTCGATAGACAAGCCTGAAAACAAGTTTATCTTTATTGATGCTTTCAGTTCTTTTAGTAGTTTATCTTAAAACCGATGTCCAGGAAGACGATAAGTCATACTTCGATTTTTGCTTTTACATAATCAATTGTCCATTATCTGTCTCAGATACAAATATATATATATATATATATATATATATATATATATATATATATATATATATATATATATATATATATATATAGTTACACTTTCTACCTCTCTCCCTCAGCACGAAATAGCAACACTGCATCACTGTCATCATTAAGAAAGCTGTATTATTATGATCCTCATACATGTCAATTTTATGACTGATAGAAAGGAAATAATGTTAGTTTGAAAAAAGGTATGTTACATTTGCACATTAGATTCCCTGACCTTCTATTACATTTTACACAAAATGCATGATTTTCCTGATTTTCCATGACATATTTTCATTTCCCTGATGTTTGAGAATGTGGAAACCCTGCCTTGATAAACTGCAAAACAAGTAACCAATTCGAAGACATTCTATTGATGTATTTGTTTGTTACGAAAGATAATTTAAAAACAAACTATGTAATCCGAAAACATGAAATCAAAACAATTGTTCATCATGTTGCAAATATACGAAAAACGAACCATGAGCAAGACATTCTTTGTAGATTTTTCATAGACAAAGGAATAAACCATGTACTTATAAATATGGAATATTTTTTGTTTACCATTAAAATGCCGTTATTCGAGTGAATGGTGTAAAAGAAACAGGTAAAATACTTCTGAAAAATACTTCTTAGAAAATATATAAATTTAAACAATTGCTTTTCATCTGTTGTACGATTTGGTAGCAGGCTTTTCGAACAAACAAATGTAGGAATCTATCCCAGATTTAATCTTTATGTATGATGAAAAGTCTAATCAGCCACTCTAACTACGATCACAAGACTTTCCTCAATCCTTGAAATTAAGAAAAGGAAATACAAATGAATAATAATTTAATTTGGTAAAAGAAAAGAAAATCTTAATTACAAAAGTACTAAATAATTAAGAGAAAACTAAGAAAAATGTCAAAAATTTTAAAATTAGTATTTATGTATCTTTCTATCTTAAAATCTGCTTGTTTCCAAAGAAAGTTAATTATAATTTTGTGATAAGGAGTTGTTAATTTGCTACTTTGTTTAAAATGTATATATATATATATATATATATAGAATACATAGCGTAAGGGGAAATAACTTTCTTTAATTACTAGAGTTTCCTAATAAGAACATGAGAGAAAAGATACTTTTTTCATTTGGTTACAAACTTTAATAATTAGTTTTCGAGATGTAAAACTACAAGAAAAAAAAATCTGAGCATTGAAAATGATTCACAGAAATCTAAAGGTGCTTTGTTTAACCTCTCTCTTTGTATTTCATACACAACAAGATGTTCTCTTATAGCTTTATTGTCGGTTCACATATAGTGAAAAAGGAAATAGTATATTTTTGGGAAATAATGATTTCTGGAACGTTATATAAATAATAATGATCCATTTGTATGTATGAATATTAATTCTGTACAAAACTGGTTTCTCATATAGAAATATGATTCTATTTACTATGCTGTGCTTGTTTACCATATATATATATATATATGTTCAGTAGGACGTCGATAATCCGAACGTCAAAAATCCGAACGCGGTCCTTAGAAGCTTTTTACATTTTGTCTTAGCGCTAGCGAAAAACAAACAATAGGGTTGTCCGTCGGCGTTCTGTGAAGTCAGTGTTTTTAGAAAAGCTCATTCATACGCAATTGTTTGTCATACATGTTATTATTTTTATTTTCCCTAGCCTATACAAGTTAAGTTTTAAGTATGAGTTACAACAACAATGTACTTTAGTGCACATGCAGGTTTCTCAGAAATACTAAATGTAACTAGCCTTACGTACGGTATTGTAAGTGCTGTATGTTCTCTATCACAACGGTATCGATAAAGAGCATATCGTACAGTATATTTAAGCCTAAATGACATTTTCTTGGTCATTTTCGAAAATCCGAACTACTTGTGGTCCCAATTAGTTCGGATTTTCGACTTCCTATTGTATATATATATATATATATATATATATATATATATATATATATATATATATATATATATATATATACCACAACAGGTATATGAAAAACTTTCCATCTACACAATATAATCAATACTGTATACACAGCCAATCGCTTTTAGTAGTACTAATGTAATAGCGGAGATTCAGAAAGATGAAATGCAAAGCGGCGTACAAGAGATACCATCTTCGTTTACGATTCAATGCCAGTTGTTCATTTTCTAAAATACCCTAATTGTTTTACCTGATCTAGCCACCTAATTTTCGCCTTCCTTTATTTGTATGTTTACATACCTTTCATTAGTTATTTATTCATTCCTTTTTCATTATTTACTATCTACCTAGCAATCCTAGTACTCTGTTCACTTTTCTTCTTCAAAATTCTACTTCTCTTTCTCCTAATCCTACTAGTTTTACTCTATATCTAAATATTTTAGTATCACTCAAGGATCTATCACATTCTTTTTAAAAGAAGATACAAATTTCTTTCTAATCATTCTGACTATCAATTCAAAAGTTGCCAGAACTAAGAGTACGCTCATCTAACATTATCTATTGAATGCAATAGGTGGTGCTCGTACTTTAAAATAAAAATTTAGAGCGCCACCAAATCACTTTCTAGCACTCCAAGAACACTGTATATACCGTATTCACCCCACGTCTTGAACATTATTAACAAAAATGAACCCTCTACCCTCAAAATAAGTTCTTCCGAAGTTTATTTTTTATAGTCAATCCCTAGGTAAGTATTTGGCGTGTCCGAGTGTTATTTATTCGAAAGCAAAGATACGTTTCACCTCTGACAGTATTGATAATTTCTGTGAAGTTTGTGGTTATGTTAGCGAATCTATTTCTTCACTTTTGTGGGGTTGTGGTAAATTAGAGTCCGGAATCGACTCCCACTACCGGTTTTTATTACAAAATCTTCTAATAAAATATAACAGTATTAAAGAAATACTACAATATAACTTTCTGTGATGTGAGGTAGAGAAAAGGTGGGCCAATACCGTGCAGCCTTAGGGCAGGCTAAGCAGATGGGAATAGGAAACCTCAATGCTCCGAAGCAAGCAGTGAGGTGGTTAAGAGTCACAGAACCCCGAAGTAGGCTAAGCAACTGCGGTTGGGATCTCAACAGAGTTCCGAGCAAGTTAAGGCGGGAGGAAGGGAAACCTAGAGTTAAGCAGCAAACTAGAGGCTTTTAGGTTGGGTTTCTCCTATAGCTTCAGGCAAGTTAGAGGAGGGGTGACCAATCGCAGATTGGTAGCTGTCCGTTGAATCCTCTTCGTTACGTAAGCGCTCCGCGCGGTGATGGCGCTGTTGCTCCCTTGTTGCCATGTGATTTGTAGGTGGTGCTGATGGTTCGTCGTCTACTTCTGTAGTAATCAAACGTGAGGTGTAGTACTCCATAGTAAAATGCATGTGGTTGTTGTTTACAAACAGGAGCACGTGTAATGTTTATAAACTGAAGCACGTGGTACATTACAATACAATCAATTTTGACCTTTTATTAAGGCTGAAGGCTTCGCCGAAATTCGTTTAATTTTTTTAAGATCTATAAGCCCAAACTCCGCGATGACGTAGTCAGTAAGACGTCTGCTCACCAACTAAACTGCTGGTTCAATACTCAGTGTCAGTAGGGTTGGAACTATATTTTTGTTCTGCTCTTATTCCAATTCGACTTGGGCTTTTAGTAGCCTTTTTAAACTGGATACCTAGGTAAACAGGGAGAATAAAGGTAGCTGAAGAACGGTACTGACTATTTACATGCTCAAGTCTAGTAAGTGTGATTATTTACCTCTCATATGGTCTTCTTCAAATTGAAAGTACCCTACCTTTATAAGCACAAACATACATGTTTCACCCTTCGAAGTTTTATACAATTGTATAGACTGAATTGATATCCCTCGTTTTAAGCTCTTATATTCAGCAAGACTTCTTAATATTTCTTTCAGCCTTAACTTTTCGAGTATCAGGAATACATGTTATTACTAGTATGCCGTCTAAACTGGTAAGAAAAAGTATGAAGAGCTTAGCTTAAGGTAGATAACAAAAAATGCAATTTCAGTAAATTCATAGTTGTCGTTTAAGGTTGAAACTGTACTGACATTTTACACTAGATGTCCTTTGAAAATGAGAAAGTGTAATGAAACACTAACTTCTAATCTTGCCTGGGCCTATTAGGAAGTCCATTTATGAGTATATTCAGTGTATATTATGTGAATGTTGAGCTTTTTATTTCTAGCAACAAATTGCACAAGGATCCTTGTTTTCACGGTATAACTTATCTGTCGTTCTATTCTTGTCCAAATGCTGCTCAAATTTATTCCCTTGTTCTATCCTAATCCAAATGGTGCTCAAATTTATTTTCTGGTTTTACCCTTGTCCAATTAATAATTAAATTTATTCTCTCGTTCTACTCTTGTTCAAGTGATGCTCAAATTTATTTCCCTGTTCTACCCTTGCCTAAATGCTGCTCAAATTTCTTCCCCTGTTCTACCCTCGTCTAAATGCTGCTCAAATTTATTTTTTTGTTCTCCCCTCATCCAAATATTGCCCAAATTTATTGTCTCATTCTACCTTTGTTAAAATGCTACTTAGGTGTTCACCCTCAATATATATCAAAAGGGTATCTGAGGAGAGCTACGGATTCATTCTCTACGCCATCTCTGTTTTGTGCTGAGGTTATGGACATGTAGAACCTTATCTTTACATCGTCACATAGACTTGTTCCAAGTGAAGGAAGTAACTTTATATTTACATTTACATTTTTGTTAAATATTTCAACTGGCATGTGTGAAGTTTTCTTTATTAGAACTGGTTATTTACGATCCGAATATTGCATTACAGTCATGATTTTTGTTCAAGAAAAAGTTCGTAAGCTAGTTTGTGACATTGTTTTACGTGCATATTATTTTGAAATACTTTTGTGAGAAATAGATAATTCATAAGTTAAATCACAAATGGTTTGCTATTACGATACTTGGTTAAATAGTCAAGGATCAACAAATTTTAAGATAGAAGGTAAAGGGATTCTTTGACTGATATTGTATGGGATTATCAATGGTTGTAACATCGTCAAGTCATTTATTATCTTTCGCACTTTGTAATTCAATTTATAACTCCTGTCGTCTTTAAAGTGACTGAACTTTCTTTCGTAACTTTGGAGCGCTATCTTTGTCAACCTGAAGCTCGGTGATTCTCGGTGATAACTGTTAAACCAACTCTTCGGTAGCTTCAGGATGCTGCCTTGGATATCTCGTATTTGAGTTGATATTTCTGGTCTTCTTACCTTCGACTGTATCATATTATTAGTACTGTGTTTGTAAGTAGGCAGGGCAAGTGAGTAATTAAACAAAATATTGACAAATTGAATTTCCTTCATTTTGTTCGTTTGTGCAAGTAGTAATGGTTGTTTAAGATTGTTATTTGTTTTCGTTGAACGAATTTCAAGTACGTTTCATCGTTTTGTGAATATCATATTTTGAATGTAATTATGTCGCATCCAAATTTAACACAAACGCGGGACATTTGTTGAGCAGAAGTGTTATTAACGAAAGAAATGTTTTCTAAAAAATTTTCAAGAAAAAAAGTCCAGCTTTAGAAGATTATGCCTTCTTTACAGTTAGAGATATATAAGTGTTATAAAATATTCTAATATCATTGGGAATGCAGAACGCACTTGCCTTCCGTAACAATAACATTTTTGATATAACAACTAATTTATGTTTCTTGCAATGAAAATACTTCATAATTTATTTTCAATATATCTACCTCCTTACAGAACAAACGCTCTCCATTGATATCTGTCCTTAGCCGACTGGATCCAGTTTCTATTTTGTGTTCCTATTTTCTCGAGATCCACCTTAATATTGTCCTCTCATCTGCGCCTATTCTTTCTAATGGTATTTTTCCGATTGGGTTTCCAGCAAATTCTTTTTTATATATATAATAACACAGTATAAACATGTTTCAATTTACTGGTTGCATTATTTTCTTTGCAGATGTGTTTTGTCTTTTTTGGAGGGGCTATCCTGTTTTCTCCCATTTTCATCATTACACCATTTAATTCATTATTAGCATTGCTGTCTTCTTAAGCTTCGGTACATATATTTTTGGGGCGTCAAACTAAAAAAAGTCATGTATTTTAGTATAATATACAAAGTATAATTTTTGACTTCTACTGGTAGATGCTAATCACGTAATTTATTCTTCCAGAAAAAGCAAACACCTCTTCATCTGGCAGCAGCAGCCGGTCAACTGGACGTATGTCAGCTGTTACTTGATTTGGGCGCCAGCATTGATGCTACTGATGAACTTGGACAGAAACCTATCCACGTAGCAGCCCAAAACAATTTCTCCGAAGTAGTTCAACTGTTCTTACAAAAACATCCGTCACTTGTAATGGCCTGCACTAGGGTAAGTAACCATAGAAAGTACGTATTTGTACTAAAGTTACTATATAATATTCTAATTTGGGAACAAATTACGTGGAAGTATTTTTTACAAAAATAATTTGTTTAATTAGATTCAAAATATCAGCAATCAAGTTCTAAATTAAAATATAAAATACATGATCACTGTTGCATTGTATTACATGAGTTAATTCAATATTTCCGTTGTTTAAATGAAATGTGCATACTAGTTTATTGAGTACCTCAAATATATAAAGTTTAAAAAATAATTCAATGCGTCTTGAAGCATCGATCTATATTTACAATAATAATTATCAGTCACAAACGCGTCACTAGATGATTGGTACGGTACATTAAAAGTTGCACTAGATGTTACAGGAATTAATTTTTAATGGTCTATGATTTCTAGCGTGTGCCAAATTACTTCAGAAATTTATTTCATTGACTAAAGAGATTGAAGTGTCATGGAGATATATCAGGATTGTATGAATGATGGACAAAAATCTCTTTGATAAATAACAAAGCATGCTTTACTATTTTTAAAAAAAGAGAGAAAGGATTACTGCAATAGTCAACTTGATGACCTTTTCTTTTGCCAATGGAAATAAATTTACTAATGTTAATAGTGTAAAGGAGTACCGCATTCCGTTACACTATCCGCCAAGATCGAGTTAAAGAGACCCAAACATTTACAAATGTTGTCTTTTTTGTATGTGCTATTAGGAACATGATTGAAATTCCATGTTTTCCTTATGCGCCTATCCAGAAGACGTCAGCAAAGAAAACCTGGAAAACAAATCTGATTTGTTACGAAAAATATACAAGAGTCAAAAGTGGTGAGATCTTGGAGTTCATTTCTGATGCAAATGATTGGTTATTCTTAGAGTTAATTTTTTGAGCTATTTTTTGGCTCTCGTGAAAATATAATCTGGTAATCGATACACGACTGTGCTGCCACATTCTGACATGCAGAGTAAAACACAACGAAACGGTAATGTAACAAGTAAATACTTGGATTACAGAGTCACTCTCTTGTTAACATTTCATTTAAACAATCCAATTTTGTTTTTTATCATTACTATCATTTGTATTCTTAGTGTTCGCAATGTATTGTTAGCTTACGGAAAAGTCTTATTAATGTAGCTTGAATCTAAAAGAGGTACTGTCAACAAGTAGAGCTTCAAAGAATATGTAACATAACTTTTCTTAACAAATATGACCTTTAACTTAGAATCTTGATTCCAGTAGCTTGTATGAGTATTGCTTAATAAATTGTTTTATTCTTTCATGAGATTTCATGTACATGAAAATTTCAAATTGACCCTTGTAGATCCAAACCACAGGACTATATTTTAAACAATATTGTTATGAAATAATTAAGAAAAAATCGCATAATTATAATAATCATACTTTCTTTATTTCTTAAACTAAAGTTCTTTCCTACA
This sequence comes from Thermobia domestica, assembly GCF_964235325.1. Taxonomy (NCBI): domain Eukaryota; kingdom Metazoa; phylum Arthropoda; class Insecta; order Zygentoma; family Lepismatidae; genus Thermobia; species Thermobia domestica. Next base: position 146,638,401 of record NC_137458.1, on the reverse strand, counting down.
TTCATTGTGCTCTTTAGCCTTAACTAAAAGACGAGTACAGTATAAGTATTAGAGAAGAAGGGGGCTATTTGAGTTAAAATAAGAACGTTCACTATATATTTACTGTACGCAGTAGCATGATAAACTTCTCTTTAATTTTCAGTTTGGTATTGGTAAAAGTTTGGTGCTTTTTTTATTTTTCTTAATTTATTCAACAGTTGCTGGGAATATGAATATATTCTTAGCGAGGTGATTTGTAACCCTATTTTCTTGGCCTAATATCATATTATGTACACAACAAATATGATGCCAACGCTGTGTGATTGCATATTGCATGTATAACGGAGCCATACCTAAGGCACGTTACAATTTACTAAAACTCTTACGTGTGCGTAAGCCACAATGTTTACTTACTGCAGACGCTATTTCGTCACCTTTGCCTGTCACGTCTGCAAATGGCGCTTCTTTATTCGCCAAAGCAAATAACGAGGATACTTCAGTCAATTGAATTTTAAGAGAAACATGAGACTTACATTTTGTGTATAATCAATAATGTGTAGGAACCTCGAAAATAAAACAATTTGTTTGTGATAAGTGCATGTGAAGTGAATATTTCATTAACTCTCTTGATTCCAACTGTAGTATTACTTTTTTTGTTTTGTTTTATTTTTAACTTACTAGTAAGTAAACACTAATTTGTATAAGATAATCTTCTCCAAAGTAATTATTCTCACTTATTTTCATTCAGTAAGTTAGTACGAAACTTAAGAATTATTTTTTTATATATATAAATACGAGTATAACAAAATACAGCAGCGACTCAAATAGTCCCTTCAGAGAGACAGACCCAATAGCTCAATTCTTTTTTCAAAAGTAATTTTCTGACAGTTACATTTTATTTTTATTTATTTATTTTTTGTGACAATCGGTTTTATAGTAGGACTTTATTTCTTTGATGTGCTGTGCTATGATAACTTATTAATATTTTTACGTTATAAGTTAAATCATTTTTTGCGTTAGTTTTCAAAAAAATCAATTTTTCTCTTCATATACTCAAATAGATCCGGTCCCTTTGTATCTCAATTGCAAGAATAGATAACCGAAGTGCACTTTATATTAACGCAGCTAGTAATTAAATCTTAGACATGTCATTAAACCAATGAATACTGGGTTTGATAAAATAATTACAATATTAAAAATATCAAGAAATGGTCAGAAAAAGTATTTAAAACAAAGTAATCAGGATCAGTAATAAAGAGGTAATAATCCAGTATTTCTGTAAGATAAAACGAGGATATGCATCTGATATTTAAGAAATATTGTTGAAAATAATACAATAGTTTTATTGGGTACCTTGTACGCAGTAACAGACTCGCAATTATTGGTATAAGTGACTGTATTATTAGTGGAAACTATTTTACAAAAACTTTATTTTTTGCAATCGCTCCTGTAGGGCAAGTGCGATAGGAAAAACTTCACACTTATTTGAAGTATGGAAAGCTAGTGAAAATGAGCAATATATCTAAATACTCTACTGTACTCGTATTATTTTTATAAATTAAATATAAAATTATTAGTTAGATATGAAATTAGTTTATCTTGATGTTACAGATTGTTGTTCGTTCATAGATGAGTATTATTTACAAATCAAAGTGTCAATTTCAAACACCTTGTCACTTAGTACATTTTTCTTTAAAGTGTTTCAATTAAAAACAAGGAGTTTTGTGACATTTTTAATATATTAGGTGTAGGAAGTGAATAAACAACTATTCACATGTTAAGTTTAAAGTTGAATTCAAATTAAACTTCTGCTTAATTTGAACAGTAGGAAACATAATGCAAAGTTCAAATAAGAAATAATTTTATGGTACATCTGTAAATTTTAAAATATTTCTATGCAATTGTTTTATTATTATTATGTGCTGTTTCACATATTACAAAATTTTCTAGGATGGTAACACTTGTGCCCACATAGCAGCAATGCGGGGATCAATCCGTGTAATAGAAGAACTGATGAAATTCGATCGTCAAGGAGTGATATCGGCCCGAAATAGAATCACAGAAGCCACCCCATTACAATTGGCTGCCGAAGGAGGACACGCAGAAGTCGTGAAAGCTCTCGTCAGAGCTGGAGCTTCGTGTACTGAAGAAAACAAGGTACGTTGAGTTTTATGGAATTCTACTAAGCTTTTGTTAAGTAAGTTGTATTTTTTGCTCATTGCACCACGTAATATTAAAGAGAAAGTTACAGTTTTGATATGTAATTTAAGGAGTAATCAGTAGCATCTCACCTAGGATTGTTTAAGGGAGAGAGCAGTGAGGGCACCACTAGAATTTTGAGGGGCCATTCGCGTTTATCACACTTTGAAAAGAAATGAAAAATAACTTGACTTTGTCCACTATATTGTATTGACTCCAAAATTGTACCGTGTAGTTTCTTTTAAACAACCTGCATGTTGGAGCCATCACGTGGTTGTTAAACACACTGTAGTGTTTTTGGATGATGTACCAAACGTCATCGTGATCCAGTTGTGTTCTGAATACATGTTTACATGTTTCGCTGTTTTTGACCTCATTTTCTACAAGGAAACCTAAAGTCCTACGTAATGCAAGGTACATTATACATAGTTAAAGATTCCCTATTTAGTTGTCAGTAATATAGCATCCTTGTTATAAAAAGAATAAGATATTTCACAGTTGGTAAAATGAACGAGGAAAACAAAATTGACATGTTTTCTTGATTTCGCCGATACATTTCCCCCTAAATTGTATCGGTACAATGTAGAATCTAAACTTTAGGAACAATGTCTTCCTTGCAGATGTTGGCTGCACACCAAGTGCGTAGATGTAGGGTCTAAGCAACTTACAGAAGATTTCCTACTGTGAAGAATATGTTTGAAGTTACTGATTATAGGCCAAATGATTAACTTACAGAATGCAGTCACATCTATTTATTAGTTGTTTCTTAAATTTTCAGAATTTTTGTCCCCTTTTATATTGAAAAGCCTATTTAGTATAGGTGTTAAGAAATAGACTATTTCGTCCGTCATAACTTCGTTGTCAATTTTCGACTTCCAAAAGTGCAGGTTGTGCTTCGTATTCTATAATGATTTTTCTTTTTATTCATAGGGTTTGATAATAGCTGATTCATTTTCCGCAAATACGAACAGAATTTTTGTTAACTTCGATTTTTCGTATATGTTTTGTATTTAAAGTCATAGAAGATTTGACAATGCTAATATATTGAAAAGAAAATAATTGCTCGGTATATTAAATTGTATCTACTGCTTCAAAATTGTCACAAGGATTTGTTTCGTACTTAGATGTAGTCATAAATGTAATTGCATTAAGAATAATCAATAATTCCCTGACTTTTGTACATTATGTTATTTCCAAAATTACTTGCCTGATATAACATAGGGGAAGAGTGATACAATAACAGAGAATTGTTTTTTTTTTAAATTTTACAAATTAACTTCTTAATTTCATTAAATACTTTAGTTACTATAGGTAGAATCGATTTTTTCAATGATTTCATACACTACCTAAAATAGCACTTAATAATGTAGGTGCTTAGGCTCTTTTTCTGTTTAATTTTCATTATACTTACGAAATATAAGTCATTTTTTTAAAATGGTACAATATAGGGGATTTTCCACTCTCTCGAAATATACATACATATACTGTACAAACACACACACACACACACACACATTATATATATATATATAATCGTCCTGGAATTAGAGAAGTGTCCTACGCTCGAAACCATCTATAATCTTGAATAAGGTTTTCCTAAAGTTTTCAAGTAAGTGATAGAGTTTTATTATATATAGTCAGTGTTCTTTTCTTTCTTAAAATGTAAAATATGAACAAAATGAAAATACTTTCCGAGAGAAAATGAAATAAATATATTAACAGTAATTTTATAATTAACATTGCGTCTCAGACTATAGTACATGATTTCTTCCAGTTGTCAGCTCAAAGGTTGTATTTCACAGTATTATCCCAATATCTCAAATACTTTGTAATATCTATCAATTAGAATTTATAGTTACAGTCGTGTGTAACGATAGGGGGCACGGTGGCTCAGTGGTAGAGCACTTACTTCTGGTGCGTGAGGTCCCTGGTAAGATTCCCAGCCAAGTAAGTTTCTGGTGGACAACATCGTGCTCGTGGGTTTTTTTCGGGGTACTCCCGTTTCCTCCTACTTTCTCATTCCACCAATTTTTGCATCATCATTCACTTGCTTTAATTATCATCTCTTTTAGCCTAAAGGGCATAATCGTGAGACGTTAAATTCAAATATTTCATTCCATTAGGGATGCGCACGAGACAAGATTTGTGGCTGTCTCGTCTCGAAAATGTGCTCTAAAAGTGATGTCTCGACTCGAAAAATATATATTTTTCTATTGGAAGAGCCGTGTCTCGACTCGAATTTTGTCAGGAAAACCCTGTCTCGACTCGTCTCGTACGCATCCCTACATTTCATTTCATTTTCGTGTGTAGTGATGTACTCAAAGGAGGAATGTTGGACGTTTTAACCCCTCTTGAGCAAGACATGATCCAAAAATAAAAGTTTAGCACATTAACATACGAGAATGTATACAAACACCTAAAATTATTTGAACTTTAGAGCTTGACCCGTTATCAAACTTCCGTGTATCTGACTGGTCGTGTGTGTTTTAACGTGATGCATTTTTCTAAGTTTTCGCAGTATCATTCCGAGTCAATCATGTGGCGAGAATGTTCAGAAATATTATTCATATGAATTAATTTGTTTCTCTGTCTGCACAAGCCATAAGCATAAATACGAATAGAATAAATTTCGAAACTTGTATTTGTATATAATCCTTTCCAAAATTCTCCTGCTATTACATTATGAAACAGTGATTCATAACCTCGGATGATATAAAAGACTAATCGAAATGTTTACCATGTAGAGTACAGGAGATGATATGACATAATTATTTAATGCACCTATTTGTATTCGAACCCAGAATCACGTGAATCAAAGGAGTCTACAACATCACTGCAGATTATCGAGTTTATATAGTTGAAAAAAAGGCACACTTTTTCAAAGCGTTTCGAACTGATGCTATAACGTTAGAAACATTTGTAAAATTAGCATCTCTATATATTGATAGACAAATACAAAATGGTCCTTTTTGTGTTTGGTTTTGTTTACCTCTATGTTAGTTCCCGTTGACTGAACGTTTTCCGCTCACTAACAACATATTAAAGTTATAAGGTAATCATTACGCTGAAAAGCTTCATTGAACATAAATACGCATCACTGATTAAAGGCTCATGCTGTCAGTTAGTAAAAGAAAAAAACGACAATAGCCTGGTGGTTATGAACACCGATACGCGATGTTATGCTTTTCGAAGTTATTTCCCTGTGGTAACATATCTCTCCTCTTTTACCCATAAATTGACATTAGCTTGATAATAAATTGTTATCGTGTTATTATGTTGCTATCGGAAAAGCAGAAAGTAAATGTATTTTAGCTTACTATATCGTATTTCAGCGAACTTGCACCGTACAAACATCTCTCTGTAGTTTCATTTAAGCCATTGAAAACAGTACGTCGGTAGTAAAGTCTATGAAGCACTAGTAAAGGCCAGAGCTCTCAGATTTTGTACTGATTCTTCTTCATGAAAAAAAAAATGGTTAGTATTATTGTATTTCCAAAATGTTTGGGTTTGATAGAACATCATATATATATGGTTAGCTCACTGCGTCGTTTCACATAGTCTTCATACGTGAAAGAGACATTAACCCCCAAAATAACCAACAACAAAATTCTGAACTTACCTATATAAGGGAAAATGGATCTTTATGTTATAATGAGTAATACTGATCCGGTCACAAGCACAGGCAGTAAACTAAAACATTACACCAGTGCTCGCCAAAGTTTTGAAGCTTCTGGGCTATCGTACCATTTTTAAATCCTACTGTGAGCTACCAACAAGGGTGCCCATCAGGGGAGGCAAGGTGGGGCGCTCGCCCCCACTAAGTGGAAATCGTACTTGGGAATATCGAAAGCCCAATAGAATTTTTTACATTAGTTATAGCAAAATTTGAAACTATATTTGAAACCTCGCTTATATTTGCCCCCCTTGGAAACCACAACATGGGCGCCCTTGGCTACCAACCAAAAGAACTACCAACTATTTTTATTTTACTGAGGAAATCAAACTGTCCAAATTAGCAAATGTCTAATGTACACACGAAAAACATAATTTGCACAACTCTACGCGTATAAAATCAACTCTGAGATAAAGCAGATAATGGCCGTTCCGCAGGAGAAACAAGCAGTTGTCGTCAGCGTCAGCTCAGTGGAGGAATCAAGGTTAGCCTACCGAAGTGTTAATGCAATCTATCGAAAATTTCCCCACATGCTACTAGAAGCTCGCGATCGACGGTTTGGCAATCACTGCATTACACTGTATTTTTTACACACGACACAACACAACACTGTCAGTCAGTCAGTCCGTCAGTAATTACTTTTGTTCATTGTTAATTGTAATCTGCTGGCGTTGTGGGAGGACTTGGATGCCATGCCTATAACAACATATGGTTTTGAGTTGAAGAAATCAGTGAGTCAAATTTCGAAAGTAGCTTCGTCAGAGAGGGAGAGAGAGCAAAAGATAGAAATCTGTAGGCGCAAGGTTAGAGAAATAAGGTGGTTGTGGAAGTTTACCAGCCGAGTTCTTCAACAATTTCTTTGGTCAATTTGGAAGAATATGGGCGCGTATTATCATACAGTAACAACACTTAATGTCCAGGTCATTTGTCCGCAACAGCGGAAGCGAGTCGTTTTAGTTGTTAGATAAACAAAAAATAACACTGCTTATTTTGTTCTTTGAAAACAATTAGTAGTGAATGATTCCACCTTTGTTCCACCACATGGACAACATGAATCTTTGTGTATGGGTAGTGTCCTTTGTAGGGAAATTCCTTTCTCTGTTGAGGTTAACCATCACTTCGTTCTCGTATTTTCAGCAATGGCATTAACTCCATACCAGCATGAATTTGTTTTCGCCGCTTCTGTTGCATTGGATCCTGGGTTAAAATCAAACAGCAGAATGTGGTGGAAATGTTGAACTTTGTCTACTTGTTACTGCATCTTGTTTCGGCTGTAAAACATGGTAGAATAAGAATAGATTGTAATTTTAGCAACAGGAAATAACAAACCAAACAGTAACAATGGAATATCCGTGTTGCCAACCCATAAACCAAACGTTACGACTTATGCATCGATCTGTAATAATAATAATAATAATAATAATAATAATAATAATAATAATAATAATAATAATAATAATAATAATAATAATAATAATAATAATACATTATATTTTACTATAGCCCTTACAATTTCTTCTACCACCAAATTCTTATTAAGAATTTTACAGATTTAATGACCAATGCACAATCATCATTAAATATTGACTTATTTTTTTATATTTATTATTTCTTTTCAAAATTTAAGAGTAAATTTTAAGTAACTGTTAAAGCTCCTTATGACATCCAATCTGACTATGAAAATTTCTTCCACATGCGTTCTCACGATTCTGAAACATGAGTACATGGCCGTAACTTATGGGGAGCAGGGGACAACTGCCCCCAGGGAAGCTCCTTGCCGTTCAAGGGGGTCTACTTTAAGATAAAATTTTCTTACTTCACATACGATACGAGCATGAAATTATAAATGAAACATCAAACAGGTTCACTATATTACGTAAACAAAACAGCACACAAAATATAAATGAAACAAAAAGGAGTCGTGGGCCCATTTCAGTAAAAAAATCTATTACTAGGGGCCCTAGAAATAATATTTATTCATATGGCTTTGAAATATGTCAATATTGTCCCCTTAGTTTATTTGTCATGTATGAAACAGGGTCCAGGAGCGTAACTAACGGCCCCGCAGACCTTTCCGTGCGGGAGGGCCCACAGGCTCTGGGAGGCTCATAAAGAGTAAGAGAAAGATGGAGAGAGGGGGCTAAGAATTAGAAAAACATTTTTTCCTAGGGGCCCAAATACGCGTATTAATGCTTGCTACCCCAGAAAAAAATCTAAGTTACGGTGCTGCATGGGTACAATTCGATAGTGCTTATATTTTGGTTTATTTATTACTCGACCACTTGGTTCGATAATTTCAATATAAATCACTTCAAAATTTTGATTCTCATAGTTTTGGTAACGTAGAAAATTAAGCAATCTAAAAAGCGAGCAATTGGTAATACATTTTACCTTGAAAATAGATCCAACAAATTTTCATTCAATCGGGGTGGAACAACACCGTTTCCTCACAGAAGGAAACAATTTAGCATCACTTGGACTTAGGGATATCTTTATGATACCCTATTTGTATATCCTTTATGATATCCAAACTTTAGAAAAGGAAACAATTTTGAATGATATTAACGATTTTCATGAAATTGAAGGACTCTACAATTTTCTGATAGAAGAAATGTGATAATATTGAGATAACGGATTCAAGAGCGGATTTTTATGAAATATACAGACAAACATAGACGTCATTGTGAACAATAGTTTTTTTTTTTTTTTTTTTTTTTTAATGAGAAACTGTTTCTTGTCTGTATACCAAGGAAAAACTTTCATAGAAATGAGATTTAACAATTCTCATTCATAAAGAATAGTTTCGAGTTCAGTTTTATACAACTTCCTCTACTATCCTTTCATGTCCATAAACGAGAACTTCCACTCTCGTTTCTAAGGAAAGATTTTTCCGTGCCCTGATAGCCGAGAACAGAGAACCTGTTTCTCAAATTTAAGAATCTATTTTTAACAGTGAGTTTCATTCTATATTTTTTTTTTTTGCTGAAATTCAAGCTCCATCGTCTGTACAAGCAACAACCAATCAGATTTGAGCAATGTCGAGGAAGGAGAGGATTCATTGCTGCTTTTATTTTCTTAGAGATATAGACAGAGGCGTGAGAAAATGTGATGGTTTATCAGGGTTAGCAACGTTAGAGAAAAAAGTATAAAGGTGAAAATTGAACAATGTTACGAACAAATTAAATTGATAAACTACAGTTGTATACCCCAAGTGTATGCCTAATTTATCTATTCTAATTCAAGAGCATATTAGAACATTTTTCTGTCTGCACCATATACACATTACTCTAAAAATTTTCTTTATATCAATGAGGATTCTCGTAGACCTAGCAACCCTGCTCAGTACTTCCCTTCCCTCTTCGTTGGGAATCCCCCAGTTGTTTTCACCCCATCATTTATTAGGATCACTCTATGAGATTTACCTGTGTAGCATTGTGTTTTTAGTGTGTCCGTCCGTCCGTTACGATAACTTGAACGGATGCGAATTTTTTATTCTGTTTTTATATATACATATAGATAGTTAATCTAGAGCAATTTTCTCGGTTGAATTCGTTAATAGAGTCAACGCTAAGAACTTAATGGAATAATGACAACTTGTAACTGCTGGTTCTTAGTAAGTATTTCTTGAGCCACAATATCTATAACAGAACATTGAAACGTAAATATTATTTATTTATACCTTCGTTTAATATTCCTATTACAAACCATTAATTTCTTGAACATCAATTCTTCTGAGAACTTCGTAATCTTTCACTCTACAACCTCTCTTATTTAATTTTATATACTGTAACTAAGGAGCAATAATGATCATTACAATTTCCTTTTTCTTTTTCTTTACAAAATATGCTCCGTTGTCGCACCTCTGATCGTCTTTCTAAGACCTGTACAGATAAATAATAGTACAACAGTACAACACATACAACATACCGTTGTATCTGGCGTCACGAACATGGATTTCATTTATTTATTAACAATAAATGAAAAGAATCCTGGACCGTACAAGAATACACATTTTGAACAACGCTTGTATATATATAAGATTACATTTTATATCAATATCATATATTAATCACATAATTAGGCATATTCTTTGGCCTCACATTATAATATAAATAACAAGGTGCATCAACAGAAAAATAACTATAATAATACGGTCCCACAATTATTTTTAGATTCATTGGGATATATTTACTATAATGTATATAGTTTAACTCATGGAATTGAGCATAATTACATAGAGTTAAATATGTTCTCTATTAAAATTGATCCATTTTTTTTAAATTCCTTTAACATCATTAGGATGTAAACACGGAATAAACATTCTACGTGAATATACATATAGAACACACAAAGTGCTTATGGAGTAATTATAGTGTTGTGAACGCAATAAAACAATATAGCATACATTAACATTGAAGAAAATAATTGTTACACTAGAAAAATAGTTGAAAATAAAATAACAAGAGGAAAATACAATAACTAAATTATATAACTATAAAATACTGTGTTTATCTCATTTGAGATTAAGTTACCTCTTTTATACATTATTTATATTAATTTTACTCATAATCCCAGGAGGGACTACATTTTTGACTAAGTCCATCCATTTCTTTCTAGTATTTTCGGTAGACTGACATAACTTTATTCCATCGACATTTCGTAATATTTCACAAATTACATATATTTTTAACGTACATTTTAATAATAAATTGAATAAAGAACACATTAACCATAGACGTAAGCAAAGGTCGATCTAATACAAATCTGTCGGACGCCTTTTTAATAGTTCAAGTTATTCGTTCAAAGGGCTCATTTAAGCAGCATTGGATAGCACAATCTATAGTACTTCTTTGTCTTTCATAGGATGTTACCATATTTTGATTCCTATTTACAAAATTCCTGCCATTTGCAAGACGATTTTGTGCAAAATTATGGTAATTGTTATTACGGTTATAATTTCGATAATTATTTCTGAAATTCCTATTACTATTTCTACCATTAGGTTGAGTTGAATTACCGGTACTATTTAGATTACACGCTCGTTCATTAAAACGACGATTGCCATATTCTTGTGCGTGGGAGCTATTTCCATTCTGTACACTTAGATTGCGAACAGGAGCATAATTAATAGGATTGCGGCTAACATTACCCTGACCTCTATTGTGATTTTTATTGTTCTTCTGCATCAAATATTGACTCTCAAAGTTCTGCACTAGCATGGTCATATGACTAAAATTGACACATTGTACAGACATTAACATTTGTTGCAATCGGAACGGCAATAGGATGCGAATAGAAGCAATTATACGCGATTCAGGATGATTAGGATTTAGAGCTTTTAATTCATTATATGTCCATACTACAAATTCCGTGACATTCTTGTGGCTTCGGGGATCGAAAACTTTGGTACGTAATTATGCATCTCTGTTGGCAAGCATAAAGTCGTTTTTATAATTGGATAATAGGGCAGCTTTAAAATCTGAATAAGCATGAAGATTTTCTCGGATTGCTTTGAACCACGTTAAATATGGAGGCTGTAGGACGTGCGGAAGTATCTTCAAGAATTTTGACTCTTTTATTCCTACTAATTCACATTCGTCCTCAAACTTCTCGATAAATACCCGTGCAGGAATATCATCAGGTCCACCACTAAATTTGGTCAATGATTTTACCTCACTAAATCGCAAAGGTTTATCATTATTATGGGATTTTAAATATTTACCGTAATATTTTGAATTCCTATAGGATGAATGTTTCCTTCTTCTTCCAACTTCGGTACTTCCTTCACTATATCCCGAAGACTCACTATCCTCCAAAACTCGATGAGGTGTTACTGGTTCTGGTTCCTTAAAAGGAGACTGATTTCTATATCCACCATCATGAGGGATTACTGGTTCTAATCCATTATACGCAGCCTGATTTCTATGTCCACTGTGGGACTGATGTCTATGTCCACCGTCGTGCTCTTCCTTAGTAGCATGGTACCACTCTTGTAAACAATTAATATCCTCTCGAAGTTCTCGGATGTGAAAGGTGTGTTCGTTAATTACCGATTCCATTGCTTTAACCACATCCTGCATCTCAGTATAATTTTGGGATACTCATTCCATCTTTTGGTCATACTGCTTAAATCTCGTAGAAAATTGTTCCTCCAATTGACCTTCTATTTTGCATTGTAATTGGTCCATTTTATCTTCCAGTCGTTCCTCAATTTTAAGTTGCAATTGCTTTAGGGAGTCCTCAAATTGTTGTTGAGTAACCATTTTTTGCTGGAACTCCTCAAACTGCTTCTCAAACTGCTGATGAGTCACCATATTTTGCTGGAACTCCTGTTGATTCTGTTGAAGTTGGTTCATTTGGCATGATATCTGCTTTAAAAGATCTGTCACGGTTTCAGGAGCAGGACTACCACTTTGCATAAGTCTGTCTTGGACACCTTCAGTTTCCGACATACCTCGGTTTATTCGTTTATCACTTCTTAGTATAGTAACATAAATATTGGGCTCAATTGTGTTCGTTGTTACTCTACTTCGGAACGATACACTAACTCCCGGTATGAAGGCACCATTTAATTATGTAACTGCTGGTTCTTAATAAATATTTCTTGAGCCACAATATCTATAACAGAACATTGAAACGTAAATATTATTTATTTATACCTTTGTTTAATATTCCTATTACAAACCATTAATTTCTTGAACATCAATTCTTCTGAGAACTTCGTAATCTTTCACTCTACGACCTCTCTTATTTATTTTTTATATACTGTAACTAAGGAGCAATAATGATCATTACAATTTCCTTTTTCTTTTTCTTTACAAAATATGCTCCGTTGTCGCACCTCTGATCGTCTTTCTAAGACCTGTACAGATAAATAATAGTACAACAGTACAACACATACAATATACCGTTGTAAACTTTAATTATGGATCTATAGCACATATCCCGTACATATAAGCGAATGTTTGAGCTCTGCTTTCTTCAAATAGATAGAGTGGTTATCTTAGCTAAGTTTGTTAGTGAAGTAAATCCGTTATCTGATAACGGCGATTTTAAGGATGGCTAGCCATTTCCCTAATCCCATATAAGTATGTACGCAAATTCTTGAAATCTGGTTGTTGCAGTAGGTAGCTAAAGCTATTATCTCGTCGAGTTTGTTAGTTTAACATATTAACGGATAATGGCGAGTTTTATGGTGGCTACCTGTAGCTCATAAAGAGGGTCGCAACTTGAGAGGGCAAGAGGAAATTGTCCTTCCATTCAAGCTCACCGATATTCAAGGGGCCCTACCTCTGAGATGTTTCATTCCCTCAAATTTTAATAGATCATAATGAACTATGCTTTAAAGAGAGAAAAAATCGTTCAAATTCCTCGAATTAATATTTCGTCTTGAAATACAAATATAACTTTTTCATAAAAGCATCGAGTTTATTTACTTTTCTTTTTTAAAAAAGAAAGAAAATGTTATAGAAACAAGAACAAGCGTAATACGTATATATTAATGTTCGTTCTTGTTGTTTATAACAAGAAAGATCTTCCGCTTCACAAATATTTACATTTACATAAGCGAGCTTATAAATCATATACAAATGCTTTACAATACTTTTATTGTAATGTTTATGTATCATTTACTTTGGATAGCTTTAATATTCATCTTCCTTCTATATCTCACTATCATTTTTCTTTGTATCTGCACGTTCTGAATTTTATATCTTACAATTATATTACTATATATATATATATATATATATATATATATATATATATATATATATATATATATATATATATATATATATATATATATATATATATATATATATATATAGATAGATAGATAGATAGATAGATAGATAGATATAGATATAGATATGTAGATATATATAGAGGGCCGGATCCAGGATTGTCTGAGGGGGGTGCACCAATAACTACCAAAATAACGAATCACACTGAAACTATTCAAAGTGACATGTGACAATTTTCTTTATACCTGACAACGCTGATATATAGAACGGGGGGAGGGGAGTATTTTAAAGAGGGTCACAAGTGTTATGCAGGAAAAAAGATCTTCTCTCCTCCTGGTTTCTGTTTTCTTCCCTACTTGACAAATGTAACATTGTTTTGCTTGGTGAATCCTTTTCCGTCAACCTTTTGAAAATCAACTTACACTATTGCTTTTGCAAAGCTCTGGATTTTTTCAAGCCACAAAGGGAGCTAGCTTCTCATTTTATATAGTGTGTATTTACAACAAAGAGAGGGTGCACGTGCGCCTTTGCACCCCCTAAACAAATTCATAAATAAACAAATTCTGGCGAATTCAATTTGCTACAGGAAACATTTAAGCGATTTAACTACAAACCCTGAAGCAACTTAATTCTCACTTAATTTTTGCCTACGATGTTTGTGAATCTGGTTTTCTTAAGAAAGCAATTTGCAATTTGTAAAACGCAATTACCCTTCACCTCCTCACTAATAAATGTCCTTATCTTGCAAAATGCGTACGTTTTCAGCTCACTACTGTGCTGGACACCCAAGAAAACCCCCGATACCAAAAATGAAACGAGTATCTCAAAAAGAGTTACTTCAAACTTTTTGCAAAATCTGTTCAATTTTAAAGTTGTAACGCTCGTAATTCAAACGCGCCTGCGTTCGAGGATTTCTCCGCTTGCACAATTGTCTCAGATGTAAAAGCAAATCAATTGAGTATAGTATCGGTATTAAGTCAGAATAACACCCCGCAACCTTCCCTAGTCAGATTATTTGGCAATTGGGGCCGCGGTGGCTCAGTGGTAGAGCATTCACCTCTGGTGCATAGGGTCCTTGGTTTGATCCCAGCTCGCGCCAAGTGGACTTTAGGGTGGACAAACACCGTGTGCATGGGTTTTGTCGAGATTCTCCCGTTACCGCCCACTTTCTTTATTGCATCATTTCATTCATTTCTCATCATCACCGTCTCATTTAGCCTAGGCGGCATGACGTTGGACGTAAAACTTGAAGATTTCATTTCATTTTTTTATTTGGCAATCAAATATTGATTAGTTTGGTGTTTTATCTTGTATTAAAAATTAAATTATGTAGGCTACTGTAATTTTGAAATCAAGCTTTGTAACTTGAAGGAAAAATGAAATAAGAGAATAGCTGTGTGATGCCAATATCAGGTGTAGTTAGGGAGCGTTTTGATTTGATTAGTCAGGGGGTGGGGCGTTAAAGTGAGTTCTTGCCCAGGGCGACAACTAGCCTAGTTGCGTCGTGGCTGTGGCCGAGATCCTTGAATTGTTGGATGCGGACAGGGTTGCTATATTGAATTACTTCACGTTCTTCGCTGTGCACTACCTTATCAGCCATTCTAAGTAGCCTACGATCTTCACTCGCCAAGACAAATCACTGAAAGACAAAGTGGTAACTCAACCTAGGTAATTCACTTTTTCCCAAAGCAAAGGAAAGGTTTCTTCGGTAAGAGGACGGCGGGGTTGTGCCGAAGTATGATTCACACATTTTTCGGGGGCACACTAGAAATAGAGAGGCAATGTTATTATTAAGTAATTACAACCGTTCATATTTGTTTGTAGAAATGATTGTGAAACTCTTAAAAATACAGTGATACTTTGAAATTCGAACTTAGGTCTAATACATACTAGAGCCCCGTTTGAGTTCCTAGACAATTTGTGATCTGAATTAATTACTTCCTGGATCTCCGGACTCGAATTTTCAAAATGATTTTAACAGTAAATACACGGGATTTTAAAGTAAAATATTAACAATTAATAATATATTTTGCTAAAGACAGTAAAGAGGTTCACTCAAAGTTTCAATTTCGTCCGGTAGATGTCAACCTATGGAGAATGTTGCTGCCATCTAACGGCGAGATGTATAACTTCTATCAATCTACAATTATATACCTGAGTTATTCTGTGAAGCGATGGCTATAATTAAAACAAGGATGCAAATAACCACTCGCCCAGGGTGAGTGGGTCATCCGTGCGGTCGAGTGCTTAATATCATACCGATGGCAAATATTCTATTGTAGGATGTGATCTAGTAGCATTTTTTCTTGTACTAGTAAAATTTTGTTGCTTATTTGCATTCCTGCATTAATGCACTGATATTGAACAATATTTTCCGTCCTTCCTTCTCCACAGGCCCATATCCAGGGGGGGTCTAGGGAGGCGTGAATTTTTGCTGGCTTCCCCTAAAATGTTCACGTTAGGTTTGCAAATGAACCATAATTTGGTGATGATCTATAATAAGTAGAGCAACCCAAAAGCATAAAAAGCATAACGGCAATTTACACATATGGTTGGTACCTAGAACATGGTTGTGGTTGTCTAAGGGTCCAGAAGAAACTAATTTTAAAAGCATAATAAAGCATAATTTTAGAAAATAAAGCATAAAGCATAATTTAAAATATATAGCACAATTCTTGGAAAATTCTCTTTAACGGCAAGTTAAACATATAGTATTAATATTTTTTAAAACAATATTTACAATGCAAAATCATTGAGAACGTAACGCAACAATGAAATTTTTGTATTTTTGTATTGCACACCAATATTTTTATTTCGGTGCAATTCTTTGATGTGGAGAAAAAAAAACAATAATTCACCTTTTTTTCTTCCATTCTAGGTTAAACAACTACTTAAACGCTTTGCTTAATTATTTTAAATGAAAAGTTTAAACACCAAATTTCATGACTAACTTTAAAGGGTTCCAAGATATGGACATCTTACTGTAATAATTACAAGCCTCGCCCGCCGATTTTTATTCCCCCCTCACTTCTCCCCTTGTAGCTCACACATGAAAAGATGCTAAAACACAGTTTTAATTATTTTTAATGTAAAGTACAAACACAAAATTTCTCATTTCTAATTATAATGGATTCCAAAATATGGACACCTTATTATAATAATTGCACTTCACTTCACCTTGTACGTCCAATTTCCAAAAAAAAGATCTTCCGTAGCAGTACAGTATATCATAAATCTTACGCGCTGTCGTCCAGAAATCGCTTCCATCAACTTTGGAGGGGAAAGCGTGTATAGGTATACAAGCTTTTTCCTCATATCTATTCCGTCTATCAATACAAAACTTGGTATACACATTTCTTATCTCCTATAGTATTTTTCGAAATTCATTTGGATTGTGTGCTTTTACTGGAGACCACTCCAGACGGGTCCAAAGTTGATGGAAGGAATTTCTAGAGGGAATTTTCCCGACATTCTGCCAATTTTTCATGTTCAAGTACTTATTAGCGCCAATACATAGCACCTCTGGAAAGCTTGTTTCATGCTAAAGAGAATGAACTATAAACCATGACTTTCCAATGAACAGTGTTGATGCAATAGCTGTTTCACTGAGAGTCTACGATTTTCTTTATACTAACAGAGTTAATTGGCCCCAGGGACTTACTCTGTTGTCCATGATACCTAATTTTTTTTGTACATGAACATATCTTTGTTATGTTTGTCGAATGCATCAGGTTTGATTCGGATGTCCGGATGACAGGTTCATGTCCTTTTCTTGTTAGTAATATGTATAGTATTATGCTGTGCAGGCCTTCGGTTCCTAAGTTATCAGCCAACAGAATTGCATTTGAAAAAAATCAATGAAGGATAGTTTAGCATGAAGTAAATGCAGACCGTACTTATAATATTAATAGACTGCTGAAATCAATGATGGACGGTTAAACATTAGGTAAATGAAGACTGTGCTTATAATAAAAATTTGCTTAAATCAAGTATGGACGATTAAACATTATATAAATGAAGACTGTGCTTATACTAATAAAGATTTGCTAAATTCAGTGAAGGACGGCTTAACATAAGTAAATACAGACTGCACTTATAATAAAGATTTCCTCAAATCAATGACGGACGATTGAACATTATGTAAATGCAGACTGAGCTTATAATGAAGATTTGCTGAAATCCATTAAAGACAGTTCAACATCGAGCTAACGCAAACTGTGCTTATAATAAAGCTTTGCTGAAATCAATGATGGACGGTTAAATATTAAGTAAATGCAGACTGTGTTTTTAATAAAGACTCTCTAAAATCAATGAAGAATGTTTTTTCCCCGCAACTGGGAAACTTACTACTTTACATGATAACTGTTGAACGAAACCAAAAGCTTGATTACTGTTTTACCAGCAGATAGCAAGAGCTATTATATCCTGCAAGTTCGTTACTGAAGTTAACCCGTTAACATCTAAAAAGGTAATTGTGTCTATAACCCGTCCTCACTTACGCGAGATAGCTCTTGAGTGAAGATGAAGTTTTTAATTCTTGTTTTCTGGCATTAGATATCGGTAGCTAGATCAGTTATCTCCTGCGAATTCGTAGCATCAATCCATTATCATTTTACGAATAACGATGACATTAACGAAGATCATTAATCCACACGATAACTGTTGAATCTTTTTTGCAATCCTTTTTTGCAATATATAGCTAGAGTGATTATCTCGGCCAAGTTCGTTAAATCAGTCAATCTTAACGGATAACGGTTACTTTAACGGTGGTCGTTACTCAACACGATGATTGTTGAACGATAGTGAAATTTTGAATTATGTTTTATTTATTTATTTATTTTTGCAATAGATAGCTATTGTGATGATTCCGGCTGAGTTAAAAAAAATGGATCGATGGAGTCGATCCGTAAAAAAAATTATGGTTAATGGTGACTTTAAAGGTAGCTATTCATATGCCATTTTGTACTTTTGAAACCAGGGTAGTAGAAGATACACATCGCGCCGCTAGATGGCAGAAATTTTCTCCAATGGTTGACATCTCCCAAATGACTTTAAAACTTCAAGTACGTGATC
Source organism: Thermobia domestica (assembly GCF_964235325.1). Lineage (NCBI taxonomy): Eukaryota > Metazoa > Arthropoda > Insecta > Zygentoma > Lepismatidae > Thermobia > Thermobia domestica. The sequence continues at coordinate 146,619,732 of NC_137458.1, read as the reverse complement.
CGTTTTACTGTCAATAAGAGTGTATTTTTCGTTTCTGCGTATTTGTCATATATACGAGAATGGAATTTATCATGTTTTGTTTCCCTTATATATTTCTTTTCTGTTCTGTCATGTTTGTTATGTCCTATGTGAATTTCGGTTAAAACAACAATTTCCAATTATTCTTCCTTTTTTTTTCGTTTGTTTGTGCTACTCTTCACTGTTTGCCATATATATATATATATATATACCTTGTAGGCATTTTTTCTGTTTTGAAGAGAATCAACTACGTTTGTTGTTTCTTCTGCTTTCCACTATTCCGGTGAAAATAACGATGTTGTTGTTATTGGAAATTGGTGACGACGTATGGGGTTTGACAACCAATTGATGTTTACGATGAGAAATTGGATTTTTGTTTCCCACTGCGAAAAATGAAAGATTTCTTTTCTTCACATAGATGTGTTCGTTTCCTTGTGTGTATATACAAGGTGTGAAGGAGAGCTCTCTCAAACACATAGAGAACTGGTCAGAATTCTTCTAAAAATGTTCTTAAGAATGCTCTTTAAAATGTCCTGAATGCTTGGTTTTGTGAAGTAAAAATTGTTTCAATTTCTTGAGAGATGCCGCAGAAAGGTAGTAGAAATTTAATCTCTTTTTCAAGTAGACTACAGTAACTCGGACCGGGTAAGTGCTCTTTCTTTGTCCAGAGCTTTTTATACCATCCCTTATGATCAAGTCTGATGAATAGTGTTTTTTTTTTTTTTTTTTTTTTTTTTTTTGCTGGAACTCGAAGGACAATGAGTATTGTCTAGTGCGCAATGAATTGCCTTCCTCAAGTATTCGAGGAATTTCGCAAGCACCGATGAAAGATAAAGCTTTGTGAAATCCTGCTTCACTACTACAACACCTCGCAATCAGCTAGGACAGTTGATTTTTGTTTAAAAATAAAATAGAAGTATAACTTATGCTACATTCTTCCTATTTCTTTCTTCCTTCCTATTTGGTGTCATGTGATTACTTTCTGTTTTCAAGACTTAAGAAAAGACTGAATGGTGACAGCGAGACGTTACAAGTTTCTAGTGCAAAAATCAAGAATGTGTGTCCCGAGAATTAAACGTTCCATACAAGTGAAGCCGTTTTAAAGAAGATAAAAGTGCATTCCAACATGAGGGAATTCTTTTAACGCCTGCACCCATAAGGTTTCGTGAGATTCGTGCAATTGTTATGTATCATTGTTGCAGCCTTCTCAAGATATATAATATCAATTTCTGTGACATTCCATAAATCGAACCAAGCAGTTGGATTATTCGTGCCATTTACCAGACTAATGCTATAAAACACTCTCTGAAACAACTCAAAGCATCTTGTCTGACTGTTGAAAAGGTATCGATTCCTTAAACAAAAAAAAACAAAAAAAAAAAAACAGAAATCAAGACATACTAAAATTCATGCTCAGAATACATTCAAGTTAGGATAAAAGAAATGATTCTTAAGTCCATCATGATCTGCATTTGGATGAATCTTTCTGAATGGTTGCCTAACCTAAAAAAACAAGACAAGTTTTCCATGTCTCCTGAATAACAAACAAAGAACATAGCTTCATTTGGTTAATGGTGTTCTCTCTTCTTTTTGTCTCAACATTAAAATTGTAAATGTTACGTTTATGATATTTTCTTTTGTTTCGTCTCATTACATTCGCTATCTTTAGTTCGTCTACTTTGTATGCATTCTTGTAGAATTTGCGTATAACTGGGATTTTTCTTTGCTAGAAGTGTTGGGTGAAATGTGGATATTTGACTCGAGTATTTAGAAGAAACAAATCCTCTTGGTTTCAAGTGATTTAAACTTTTACATGGATAATATTGCTACCACCTACCAAATGAATTCTTCATAACAGGATATTTTAGGAGAAAGGTTTTCTTTTATATCATCTGCAGAACGTTTAAAATAAACATCCTTACTATGTACACAGAACCCTCTATTTTGCGTATTATATCAAGCCTAATATTGGATTGAGTTAATTTCACGAACACAAAGATATGCTACTCTTTCTTCAAAGTATGATAGTTTGGAAAACAAACCACAATTTCTAAACTATCAAAGTCATCAAGAACAATCACAATCTATTATTTATGTTAGATTACAACTCTTCGTATGTATTCCTCGGAATTCAACCACAATAAAAGCATTCCTGAAACTACAGCTGATCCAATAAGCTCTAGACAATCAGATGGATAATTAATTATGTGTGGTCGGCACACCGGGTCATATTAAAATTATGTCTTTCTTAGAAATTCTTCCTTCATATTAATTCGAACCCAAAATGAAGTGCCTACAAAAATAACTTTAAAAACGGCTTTATGCAATGAAGTATAAGCGTATAGAAGATCCATACCTTTTTCGGAGTAATAAGTCGAATTATAGTTGGTTCTGTTTCTCATGACGTTGGTGTTAATACAAAAGCATAAAGAATAAAAAGCAATTGGGATTTTTTTTAATGTTAGATACTGTTCGTGTTATGAATTGACTTTTCTTCGCAATAAATACTTATTCGATACGTTTAAAGGTAACACGAAAGATTAAGCTTCTTGTTACTTAAAGATTCTGTGCACTTTATATTGAATAAATACTAATCGATGTGTACAAGAAAATATATATGTGTAATAAAGATAATTACCCAGTTCTTATATTCATAGTTCTGAATCTCTTCTCTTACCCTGGCTCAAAGTTTTCAGATACCCTTTTGACCGTAATTCTCAATTCTTTTACTTTAGTTACCCGGATTTTTAGTTTTCCATTTAACCTTTTGATCCAAATTTTAAATTTATCACTTTACTCTGGCTACCGAAACTTCTAGTTTTCTATATATCCTTTTGATCTTAATTCTCAATTTATCCTTAGCTCCTAAACCTTTAAGTATTCCAGGTACCTTTCTTATTCCCATGTATCCTTTTACCCCTCCTCAAAACTCCAGATTCCCAGATACCCTTTGGATCCTAACTCTTAATCATCCTATTACACTAACTCCTTAAATTTCCAATGTTCCATGTTATGTTTTGATCTTAATGTTCAGTCTGTCCTTTCACCCTAGCTCTCCAAATTTCCAGATTTAATGATACTTGTTTGGTCGTAATTCTCGATCTATCCTTTTACCTTAGCTCTTTAAATTTCTAGTTTTCTAGACTCCTTTTTGATCTTAATTCCCAACCTATCATTCTACCCCAATTCTTCAAATTTCCAGTTTTGCAGGTTCTGAATCTAATTCTTAACTTATCTGTTTATCCTAGTTCCTGAAATTTTAAGTTCCCAAGTATATTTTTTATCCTAATTCCCCGTTTATCCTTTTATCCTAGCTTCTTAAAATTCTAGATTTTCAGATGCCCCTTTGATCCTAGTTTTCAATATATCCTTTTACACTAATTCCCCAAATTTCCAGTTTTCCATATACTCTCTTAACTCCCATATTCAGTATACTATTTTACCGTAGCTCGTCACATTTCCAGTTTTCAGGATGCCCTGATGAACAACTGGGCAAACGAATACGTGTAGACCGATCTATTCTTGCATTGCTACTTTAGTATCTCTAGATATAGGCTTGCATGCCGAAATCTGTCTTCGGCTAGACACTTGAATGAATAATTAATTTAATAAAATTTAAAGGTTAAAACAAACCGCCTGAGTCCGAAGTTTCAACAGCTAACGAGTAGTATTTAGTGTGAATGGTTTTGGTTTCTAAGACGGAGAAGCACAATTAATGATGTTGATGCAACTTTGTGAGACAATTATAGATCTACCAAAGCCTTGGTTGGTTGATTGGAGTTTAGTGTACCTTTTCAGCGCCGAGGCTGTATGAAACATTGATTTACAGTTTAAGATATAATCTAAACCACCGTAATGGGTTCAAATTTTTATACTCTCTCATCGGGAACCCCATTCACGAAAGACGCGCCATGCTAGAAACTAGATCAGCAGAAGGGGAGACTAGCTAGTAAACCCTGCTTTGGAAGTCTGAAATAGCTGTCATGGGACGCGATGTTCTAACTGTACACCACTTAACTAATAACTAATTTTCATGTTTAGAACCTATCAGTATGAGCTATAGGGCTGAAATTTAAATTACATGCACTGTAACATTTTTCAGCAAAATTCCAAATAACTACCTGGTAAGTGTGATGGCATTCCATAGTTGTAAGTTACAAAGTAAAGGAAATGTGGCAAAGGAACAATAATAAAGTTGGTATTATTGTATGTACGTAAATATATACCTTGTGTTACTTGTTGCTATTAAATTAAAAACGTTTGAATGAAAATATATTTGACAATAATTTCTCGTAATTTTACTTAGGAGTTTATACGCTAACGATGTAGCCACACTGGAATACAACTTCTTATGAAATCAGCGAAGTCAAACAGTGCCGAATGTGGTAAGAGAAAACATGAGTGACCATTCATAATTATCAGATGGTGTTGGGATTTCGGGGTCTACCCAACGTCGTGAGATCAATTGGGGAGCTACCGGTACTTAACAAGGGAATCCAATATTATTAACGAGGGGAGCCGACAACACATTATCCCAAAGCCATGATTATCACAAGCTGTCTGGTAGGCCCTGGCCTTCCAAGGGTTGTTGCGCCAGGAGTTCTGTTTAAACTTAGTATTTCAGTTTAACATGCAGAGTCTAGCAAAGAATTGAAACATGCCGTTATAACTTAATCTGATCACTACAGTTTCCTTTATGTATGTGTAAAGTATCTTGCATACTGTTATATAATAAAACTTCCAGTAGCATAAACATGGTATCATTAAGTAAATGTATACACTTGATAGAAAGGATATTTCCCTTAAGTCACTACCCTGCAAGGTTAAAATGTAAAGAAACGCAACATACAATATGCTGAAACCTGATATTACGGATTACATTTCCTAATAGTACACAGAAGCATAGAAGAAGATGGTTTACTCTAATATTTGCAAGAAAAGAGAAAATCGATAATAAGGAAGAGGGGTAACATAAAAAAAATCCACAAGCAACCAGAAGATAAGACAGAGGCGGAAGGGAAGAGGGTCTTTTCTCCAGTCAACGCTTAAGAGCATCCGGCGAGAGATTATTAGCTGTTCGGATCATTAACCAGGCCACCAGCGTTTTAGGAAATGGTGAAGGGAAAAAGAAAAAGTAGTAGCTGTTTGCAACTCGTGTTGCCTGTTTTGAGACGAATTGATCGATCGTTCATCTTCAAGGTTTCCTCTTTGCTTAAAGCATATTATGGCTTGATATTTGAGATCATAGCTTTTTTTTTTTTACCGAATTTTTAAATTACTTCCGTTTTCTGTTTTTCATTTACAAAATGAGGCTATAAAGTAAATGATTCTCAACCTGGGATCATGAACTTACTATACTGAGAAGGTGCCTTAGAAGGGCCCTAATACGTTTGTTATAATAAAAGTAATCTTGATGTTACATGTTTGAAAAGCTAACCATAAGAGTAACAGGCACATCTTCTTCGCTTTTATGAAGTCGGAGGAAACAACGATTACAAATGCAGGTCTAGAGACACCGATTCCCAGTTGTTAAGCCTTGAAACTTGTATGCATTACGATGGTTCGGATTGCACTTCAAACTCTTGATCCATAATTCATATAACTTGTGTACGTCTATTCTAAACTGAACTGTTTAGCTCTTTCGTGGCTAAGCGGTTAGTGTACTCGTCTTCGGCGTGGGAGACCCGGGTTCGATTTCCCGCCGAGATCTTTTGTGGTTCTCGTCTCATATAGCCTCGCTGCTGAACGGGACGTTAAACTCAATATCAATTCTAAAGAAAAATATAAATATCCATTACTTTGTACGTACTAATGCACTTTGTAAGAACTAAGATATTGCTTTATAAAAGTCCAATATTATCTCTTATTTTATTTTATTTATTTCATTTTGTAGTGTTCTGAAAAATATAAAAATATATTAAAATTAAAAAAAATACCTTAGAACACCTTATGATTGAACTCGGAAGTCATTTTGCTTAAAAAAACTAACTTACATAAATTCTAAAGAATGTAAAGTTGCTTACGTTTTTCATATTTTACAGTAAGATTGATTGAAACATGTCCAAGGATGAGATACTCGTAGTTCATTTATCGAATTTCAATATTAGAAAACAACATTGTCAATAATATATGTAGAATTATAGGGGAATCAAACTGGTGAAACTAAATAGTTACACAATCGAAACTTTACAATAATTCTAAGCTAGCGAAAATACTATATACAATAAATATTTTTTTTCTAGGGAACAAGCATTAATACGCGTATTTGGCCCCCCTAGAAATTTTTTCTAATTCTTGGGACCCTCTTTCCACCTTTCTCTTACTCTTTATGCCTCCCCCCCAGAGCCTGTGGGCCCTGCCGCACGGCAAGATCTGCGGGTCCGTTAGTTATGCCCCTGGGCCCATTCCATACATGACAAATTAATTAAGGGGACAATATTGACAAATCTCAAAGCCATACGAATATTTTTTCTAGTGGCCCTAATAGTAGACATTTTTACTGAAATGGGCCCACGACTCATTTTTGTTTTATTTACCTTTTGTGTGTTGTTTTGTTTATGAATGTAGTGAATCTGTTTGATGCTTCATTTATAATTTCATGTTCATATTGTATATGGAGTAAGAAAATTTTGTCTTAAAATGGGCCCCTCCTCGAACTGCTGGGAGCTTCCCTGGGGGGCAGTTGCCTCCTGCCCTCACAAGTTACGGCCCTGGAAAATATTATATATAATAAATAATTTTGATGGCTTAGATGAGTGAGACATGTCGTTGGTCGCATGCTAATTATACCGAGCGCCTAGGAGTCCTAACAGGGACCTATACAATTGAAAACCGAACGAAAAGATAGGAGAATTGTATGAAGAAAATACTAAGTTGGCTCGGCACGACATAGGATGAAATGGAGATTTTCTTTTCTTTTTTCTTTTTGTTGCTGCAATAAATCTTCTTGTTCCTGAAGCTATAGCGCGAGTTAATTATATATTACAAATCGCACATTTAGATCTACGTCAGTGGGAGATACATAAATATTGTATTAAAAAACATTGACCGCTGCTGCCATAGGTTGCACTTAATTTCAAAGAAAAAAGTCTTTAAAGTGTTAAAATAATATTTGAATAAAAATAAACCTTTGCTCTTCAGCAAGAAGACAATATTGATGCATCTCTCTAAAATTAATATTTAAAAAAAAAAACTGAAAGAAAGTGGTTTATGGTTACTAGTTGCATGAGTGCTGCAGCTACATCTAATAACATTGAGCACATGAAGTTTCTACTTCTTCCATGCGCGCCGACTACGTGGGTGGCCCAGAGCTCTAGCATCCACACAAATAATCTTGTGGGTGCGCTGCACTCACAAGATTTTTAGTTTGGACCCGGGATTGAACCCGTTTCTCTTGCGTTTAAGTCAGCCGTGTTACAGACTGAACTAGGGCAGTCCCATCTTTTCCTTATAGTACCGGTATATTTTACTTTATCACAGTACAGCCCTTTATGATAGTGTTCATAAAATTATTTTAACTAAAAATAAATCAATCAAATATCGAGACTTCCCTGAAAACATATAGGATAACACGGACCGCCATTGACATGCACCCACATAAGTTTTGGAAAGTTGGCGTCGTTGCTTCTTACCATTGAAGAGCACTTTTACACCTGTTTCGCTCGTATATTGTCATATTGTCGACAAGCAGTTACAGTCATTCGATAACTATCAACACTATTTCCATAATAGTTACAAAGTTAGGATCGCTTAATTCAATTTTTTTCTTTATCCGTTGTGGTCAAGTGATGGAGAAGTCGGAAGAAAGAAAAGAACAAGTTATCCACATGCTTCGCAAGATCAAACACGTCTGAACATGGTTGTGATGTATACAATTGAATAAGAATTTTTACCATTTTAGAAGGAGTGTTTAAAATTTCCCTCCTACAAAGAATTAAGTACCATGCATTGTCATTTTATTTTATTGAAAGTATTCCTGGAGAATGTGGTAGTGCTTTTTTTTCAATTGCGTACGCCATATTTCGTTCGATTAGTGTTTAATAAGATCGGTGTAGAGGTTTTGTATGAAAATGTACAGCAGTAATTGGTTCATTATGTTTGAAAGTGATTAGTAACTGAGTATTATAGCAATAGAAGAATAAATGTAAATCTTTAGTTTATAAACATGAAAACAGAGAAGATATTTTCCTGTCCATATTTTAAAAGTGTTGAGTATTACTCAGTAATTGCCCCAGCATATGTGGCACATGTCTTTGACATCGCAATTTTACAAGCCATAAACTAGCACTGTGTGGAATATTTAAGATAGGTACCAGCAAAGACAAACAGGAGTAGGTATATCAGGAGTTTACTATAAATTTTCAAAAATATATAAGTAATGACTTCATTCATTTTTATCACTCAAACAACTTGGGGGCTAGGCACCCCGGCCCTGGATACCTCTGGGTACTAGGTCCAATAAAGATGAAATAAGTAAATAAATTACAAATATAAAACATTAGGTTTTAAACAATTAAAAATTGTAGACAACCAATGTACGGTACAAAACAAGATTTATTTTCACCATTCTGAAGTTTACCTTTATTGTGTCTTTATTTCAGAAAATAATTTACTCAAATTGTAAATATATATATATATATATATATATATATATATATATATATATATATATATATATATATATATATATATATATATATATGGCGCGTTCAGTGCAAAAGGGAATCAAATCTCTCTCTCTTTTTTTTTCTTCATTTTGGACATATCTCGTATTTAAGACCTCTATCTCAAACTCATTTTAGAGCTTGAAAGATTCATGTCCAGATATTGTAAAGAATTCCTTATGACAATAGATGTTATCGTTTGTATGTTTTTAAGCGTACCGCATAAATTTTATGCCTCTTTTTCTAGCAAGTTTGGTAATTTGGCTGGATTTATTTGTGCTCTGCAAGCTCAATATTAACTTCTTCTTCTCAAACAAAGTATAATTTATTTTTGATTGATCAATTTGATTTGTATTTACGATTTTCTTCAGCAACGAAACTATGTAGTTCTGCAGAAACTGTATACCTGCAGTTTAAATCAGGATATGAGCCACTGTAATGAGTTCAATACTATTTCACCGATCGAAGAAGAGGCACCATAAAAGACGACCTCTAACCACTAAACTATGTACAACTACAAACCAAGAAAGGTGGAACTATTTTCACAATATGCTATTTTTTTTCTTTGAGCCACTTAATAATAACGATATCGCATGTTATTTTAACAGTTTTTTGAAATATTGCAAAATTATATTAACTAAGTAAACTGAAATCTACTTAATAATCCACAAGAAAAATGAAATCATTACTATATTTTACAGGCTGGATTTACAGCTGTCCATTTAGCGGCCCAAAATGGTCACGGAACTGTTCTGGACGTTTTACGTACCTCGCAATCTCTTCGCATTACCAGCAAAAAGCTCGGAGTTACGGCTCTCCATGTTGCAGCATATTTTGGACAAGCAGGTAAACATTATTTTTTTAAAAAAAATTATTTTGAGAATTCATTTCGTCTTTGAGGTTACATAATTGTTAATAAGAAATAAAAATGCGATATTTGATTTAAATATCTATCTACGTATCGACTATAAAAGTGTGATCCCATGACGCACTCACTTTTCAGTAGAATTCTGAAATTTCGTGTGTAAGTTCTTCTCAAACATTAACTGTGAATGAAACAGGATTGGCTAAGGCAATAAAGGAGAGTTAAAAATTTTTCTCTCTCTTCATGCTGAAAATATTTTATTTCCCGATCTCCTAAAGATTTACTAGTCAATTTGCCTAATTTTCATTTCATCTAATACTTTATCAGTTGTCATTCACATGTAAAAGTTAAACCTGCCATTATAGGCAAAATGCCAGTTCGTATTTGATCTAATTCTCAGTACGCCTAATGATCTTATCAGGGAGGGAACACTTCCTACTTACGTGATTAGTGAATGACTTGTCAAAAAGGTACCGATCAAAACTGTGAATGAAAAAGGATTGGCTAAGGCAATAAAGGAGAGTTAAAAAATTTTCTCTCTCTTCATGCTAAAAGTATTTTATTTCCCGATCTCCTAAAGATTTACTAGTCAATTTGCCTAATTTTCATTTCATCTAATACTTTATCAGTTGCCATTCACATGTAAAAGTTAAACCTGCCATTTTAGGCAAAATGCCAGTTCGTATTTGATCTACACGTGTAATTCTCAGTACGCCTAATGATCTTATCAGGGAGGGAACACTTCCTACTTACGTGATTAGTGAATGACTTGTCAAAAAGGTACCGATCAAAACTGTGAATGAAAAAGGATTGGCTAAGGCAATAAAGGAGAGTTAAAAATTTTTCTCTCTCTTCATGCTGAAAATATTTTATTTCCCGATCTCCTAATGATTTACTAGTCAATTTGCCTAATTTTCATTTCATCTAATACTTTATCAGTTGTCATTCACATGTAAAAGTTAAACTTGCCATTTTAGGCAAAATGCCAGTTCGTATTTGATCTACACGTGTAATTCTCAGTACGCCTAATGATCTTATCAGGGAGGGAACACTTCCTACTTACGTGATTAGTGAATGACTTGTCAAAAAGGTACCGATCAAAACTGTGAATGAAAAAGGATTGGCTAAGGCAATAAAGGAGAGTTAAAAAATTTTCTCTCTCTTCATGCTGAAAATATTTTATTTCCCGATCTCCTAATGATTTACTAGTCAATTTGCCTAATTTTCATTTCATCTAATACTTTATCAGTTGTCATTCACATGTAAAAGTTAAACTTGCCATTTTAGGCAAAATGCCAGTTCGTATTTGATCTACACGTGTAATTCTCAGTACGCCTAATGATCTTATCAGGGAGGGAACACTTCCTACTTACGTGATTAGTGAATGACTTGTCAAAAAGGTACCGATCAAAACTGTGAGTGAAAAAGGATTGGCTAAGGCAATAAAGGAGAGTTAAAAATTTTTCTCTCTCTTTATGCTGAAAATATTTTATTTCCCGATCTCCTAAAGATTTACTAGTCAATTTGCCTAATTTTCATTTCATCTAATACTTTATCAGTTGTCATTCACATGTAAAAGTTAAACCTGCCATTTTAGGCAAAATGCCAGTTCGTATTTGATCTACACGTGTAATTCTCAGTACGCCTAATGATCTTATCAGGGAGGGAACACTTCCTACTTACGTGATTAGTGAATGACTTGTCAAAAAGGTACCGATCAAAACTGTGAATGAAAAAGGATTGGCTAAGGCAATAAAGGAGAGTTAAAAATTTTTCTCTCTCTTCATGCTGAAAATATTTTATTTCCCGATCTCCTAAAGATTTACTAGTCAATTTGCCTAATTTTCATTTCATCTAATACTTTATCAGATGTCATTCACATATAAAAATTAAACCTAACATTCTAGGCAAAATGCCAGTTCGTATTTGATCTAATTCTCATTACGCCTAATGATCTTATCAGGGAGGGAACACTTGCTATTTACGTGATTAGTGAATGACTTGTCAAAAAAATACCGATCAAAACTATTAACTAGTTCATATAACCTCGTTTGTTTCAAATAACTTCAACGTATGTTATTTCAAATATACACGAAATCACATACATTTAAAATTCACTATAATATATAATTAATCGATAATAATCTATCATCATAAACAAATTTAAACAAAACGTTCGTAAACTGTTTTGCGTTCATAAACAAATATCAGCAAATATCAGCAATTAAATGGATTAAATTTGTTAATGAAAGAGTTTATTTTATTACTCTTAAGAGTCGGTGGCAATTCTTGCTAAATTTACATCACAGGCGCAGCCAGAACATTTTATATGGATGTACACAATTGTAATTACAGTCCACTTACGCTCTCACTATAACATTTTCCCGTGATTATTTTATTAGGTTTTAAGTATATCGATAATAATATGAATTGAAGAATTACAATAAATTGAAGAATTACATGTTATTTCAATGAATTGAAGAATTACATATAACAAAATTTTAAAATACATGACAAGTAAAGGAAGAAAAATAATCCAATCATTTTATTAGGTGTACACAGAACCACCTCGTAGGTTCACCTATGTTCACATAGATTATTTATTATAGTGACCCTCATGTTGAACACTCAGTTCTTCATAATTGATACACTTCCTCTTGTCCTTAATTCAAATCTTCAGTATTATTACATAACAGCTGTGAATACGTTAAAAGTGTACCTTAATGCTCTGAAGTCGGTGAAGCCCATCTATATCGATGAGCCATATTTATCGATTAAATCCTATCTAATTACTAAATTGCTTACTTTTGTATTTCAATGAATTTGGTATTGCTGTAACTTAAAACAGTGAGAGATAAAGTCACCAGGAGAGATATTTCTCTACTTGGTTATGAGAAATAAATAAAAATCTACTAACAAGTTACTAGTGCATGTGTTACACTTTCTTCCTTATTAGGGATTTTTCGGTAAGGAATTCAATATTTTTCTTAAATAATAATAATAATGGTGTTGGGTTATTGGATAAAGACGTATTATACTAAAGTATTGAAAACAGTTTGGATGGATATAGAACAGGTTATGTAGTGTTGGCGTACAAAAGATAAATCAAGGAAAAATGGAACGTTTAAGACAGGATGTTAAGAAGAATGTTATACATGTGAAGTACGTATGTTTTTCATTAAGAGAATGCTCTGCTCACCACCTTCTTAAATGGATATATCAATAGGCTATGTAATAATATATTGCACGTAGAAAAGAATTCCAAGAACAAAAGAACAGAGTTGTGTAGAAGTACTCAGCGTACTTTAGAGAAATGACCAGTTTGAACTTTCGTACAACTTGAGTCCCACCTACCACTACGGACAGTATGCTTAAAGGAACTGTTTCTGCTTATGTATTTTTTTTTAATCGAGAGGAAAATTCTGTGAAATATCCAGTGTCAGAGGGAAGGTCATTAAAATGCCACGAAAACCATCTGGCGTTGACTTGTTGCGTTAAATCTGTAATATAAAAGCCATCCCTGTTAGCAGAGTATTGGTTTACCCTTTCCTTCCTTGTCGAGGTCAGATCGACAGGAGGTTTTTATTTCCAGACCTCGAGAGCTCTCCATACAAATAGCCGCTGTTTGTCCAAGTAATTTAGTTTTCGCCCTCCAATCTCCACGTGAGGCTAATAGGCAATCAACACGTCAGAGAGCGCGGCTATTGTTCCATCCGTCCTTGTCAATACGCAATTAACCATGCAATTCGTGGTGGACACTACCATTCCTTTCTCAAGTATAGGCAGACCACAGATTGTTTCATTGTGAAAAGTATATTTTTTCTAACGTGAGTGCTTTTCATATCCTTATATTAGCATAAGTAATTGAAAACTTAGTTGCAGTTGGGCTCCAAACTGTGTTATGCATCATAATTGAAAGTCTTAGAGAAGTTTCCTTCCATTTGCTTGCTTATCTGTTGATTAATATCAGAGTAAAAACGATGTGATATGACGAGAAATAATGTGGATTCGGTGTACCAATAATAAGATTGACTTTTGAAATCTCAAGCATTTAAACCGCATGTGGTATAGTTTACCATTTCCGGTTTCACGTTTTCAGTATTGGATTCTCATAACGCAAGAACAATAAGATATATCTGTTCAGCATCCCAATAATAGGTTCAATTCCTCTATTGAAACCGAGAGTAGTACGAGTAAATTTGCCTAGTTACTTCTTCTTTCGCTGTTGTAACCCCAAGTCCATCCCAGTTTCAGAATGTGAAACGAAATTCGGTTGTATTTATTCACGACTCTTAAACAGCCGACCTGTGCATAGCATAGTGCATAATAGCATTGACGAGCAGTTTGACTGAAAATTGTATACACATAGATGGTATATAAAATTCAATCATAGAGGAACAAAACTAATGAATAGTACACTACCCAAATGAAAACCACGCTCCACAAATCTGAAATGTTCCACTCTGAATTTTCTTTTATGCGTAACTCGTTACGTAGCATTTTTTTAAACATTTATCCAAGGAAAAACTAATGAGCAGTTATTACCTTGATGAAAAACACACTTCATATGTTCTTAATACACTGCCTCAAATGTCCAATATATTCTTTGAATTCTCTTATACACACAATGTATTACATAGCCAATTTATAAGCATCCGAAGTAAATTTGATGAGGAGTACATTACATTACCAAAAAACATACTGCAGAGATCTACCATTATTCCTAACACACTTCTCAAATTTTGCATTCTTCTTTGAATTCTTATATCCATCCGAGGTAAAACTCAAATCCCTATATCTATCATTATTCTTATTACACCGCCTCAAACGTTCCGTTCTTCTTTCAATTCTCTTACATACGCAATACATTATATACCATGTTTTTATATCCATCCGAGGTAAAACTAACTAGCACCCGACCTGTGCATAGCATAGTGCATAATAGCATTGACAAACAGTTTGACTGAAAATTGTATACACATAGATGGTATATAAAATTCAATCATAGAGGAACAAAACTATGCATAGAGGAACAAAACGTTATTAAAAGCATTCTTTACATGTCTACCATTATTCATACCACTCTGCCTAAAATGTTCTATTTTTCTTCGAGCTATGTTTTACGCGGATACATTACGTAACATATTTTCATTTCCATCCGAGTAACTGATGAACAGTATATTACACTAATGGAAAACATTCTTCACATGTTTACAATTGTTGTTATTATACTGCGTCAAATCTTCCATTCTTCTTAGAATTTTCTTTTACACGCAATACGTACATTACACAGCATGTTGCTATATTCATCCAAAAGTTTTCTCAATGTTTTAGTATTTGTTTTGTTTAATCAATGACCCAACAGCATTATTCTTCTCTCAGTTTCGAAATTAAAACTACTATTTTAATATAATGAATAGAAATAATAAAATAAACGAAACAACCGTGTTTTCACAATTTGTTACAACGAATTTATTCATTTCATGCTAACAAATGTTAAAAAACATTTTATAAGGTCATAACTACAAAACACTTTAGGGGAAACAAAACAATTGGTAATTTGACTCATACATATCTCTTCACCACGTAAACAAATTAAACTTGATAATAGCCCTTTGTTCCGGCAATATATATATATATATATATATATATATATATATATATATATATATATATATATATACAAACAATAGTTAGTTGAAAACCCAATCTCTATCTCAACCCCTCAACCCAAACCCTAATATAAAATTGAAACGAAAATCCAACCTCTATCTCAAGTATGAAATGTTTCATTTACTTTTTTGAATTGCTTGATTATAATAGGCTATGTTGATTGCGATTAATTTTCAACTTCATATTGCTTATAGTTTTCTTTAAAGAAGCAGTGAAAAATTAAGGATGAAAATAAATGTTTACAAAAGGAAAAAAAATGAAATTGAATTTTTAAGTTTTACGTCCTACAATTATGCCGGTTAAGCTAAAGGAGACGCTGATGATGAAAAATGAATAAAATGGTGGAATGAAGAAAGTGGAGGAAACGGGAGAACCCCGAGAAAACCCATGAGCACTGTGTTTGTCCACCACAAAGTCCACACGGCGCGAGCTGGGATCGAACCAGGCACCGGAAGTGAACGCTCTACCACTGAGCCACCGCGCTGTTTACAAAAGGAAAAAGTAATTGTACGAAGACTAAAGAAACTGTGTCAAATGTATAACAGTGAGAAGGGAAAGAAAGTAGAGAATGTGACTAGTTTCATGTACCTTATTGGTGAAGTGAATATTTGAAATGTAAATTGGAAATACGAGTAATAACAAGAAGAGGAATGACTAAAAAAGATCTTTTGAAATAAAGAAAGAATACTTTAATAGTCATTATACATGATGTAACATAAATGCATGGCCAAAAGCAAAGGGGTGGTTGCGGACATCCAAATAAATAAAAATGTTCCTATAAACATGGGTCCGATGCCGCTTCGTTTCCGAGATACAGGGTGTTCAAATGTCGAGTCCCTCCAATAGCTTACTATGGGAAAGTGAGTGGAAGTGTTCAATATTACAGGAATAATACAATCAAGTGGAATTATGCATGTGCAAATACATTTACACTAACATAGAGAATGAAACTAGTCAACATTTGACGTTGTTGGGTTGTCAGTGTTGCCAATCTGGTACAAAGTGTTATGGTTTCAAATAGCACTACACGCCTTTATAAGAAGAAGAAAACTTTGTTACCCAATAGCATTACTTTGTGGCTTTTAACATTTAATTACTTTGTGGCTTCATACGTAAATTATACTCATGTACATTCATTTGTAACGACAAAATAACACTTTCATGCGAAAGTTGTGATCTATGAACCGTTGTTTAATATTCTGTGCCGTTAATTGACTTCACACTTGGATGCCTTGTCTTTCGCAAACGAAGCAGAATCTGTCCCATGTTCATAGGAACATTTTTACTTATTTGGATGTCCGCAATCACCTCGTCACTTTTGGCCATGCATTTATGTTACACCCTGTATAAATCATTGTGGAAATAAAATCATTAGTTTTATGTCTACACTTATGTCCTTTAGGCTAAAGGAGACGGATGATTATGGAAGAATTGGTGAAACAAGAATGTAGCAAGAAACGGGAAAATCCCGGGAAAAAACATGGATATGATGTTGTTCAGAGATGAGCAATTGCCTGAGCCACTGTATTCCCCAAAAGGAATTGTCGAAAACACCTATAAGAATGGAATATGATATTCTACGAGACAGAAACATGGACATTCTGCGAGAGATGAAAAAACAACTGGAAGCGTTCCAACTGTAAATGTAAAAAGGAAATTAGCTCGATGGGACAAAAATCCAATGGAAAAGTTTTACCTAAAGTTGAGGAAAGAAGAGAATATTGAAAATTGTGCAAAAGGAGAGGGAAAACAAATAATAGTAGTATTATTTGAGAAAGATTATTTTATTAGGAATATGGAGATATGGTAGAAAAACTGAAATGAAATCTTTGAGTTATACGTCCCATGGTTATGCCGGCTAGCCTAAAGGAGACGATGATGAGGAGAAATTAATGAAATGAAGGAATGAAGAAAGTGGGAGGAAACGGGAGAACCCCGTAGAAGCCTGTGTACACGGTGATTGTCCACCACAAAGGAGATATTTTAGAAAATAAGAGAAGAAGATTAAAATTAGTTGACGATGTTAAAAGTGCATTTCTCTTTTTTATGTCTTTGGAGCATTTGAGGTAAGGTGTTGAGAATTTGAAACTTTAAATATGCAAAACAATAATTATGTCTGTTGTGCTGTATGATAGCAAAATATAGTCACTTTGAAGGAAGAACTCAAATTGAAATTAATTTGTAAATACATATAAAATGGTAGGACAAATATTCAGACGCAAGAGGGACGGGAGTGGGGAATGGAGGAAAATTCTTCATGAGGAATTACGTAATTTACACCATTTACCTACTGGTTAGGGACATTTAAGTCTAAGAGGATCAAGTGGTCATGGCATGGAGCTAGAATGGAAGAAAGTATGAAGGCATTCAAAATTTTAACTGGAAACCGAATCGGAAAAAGACCATGAGGAAGACTTCGGCGCAGATGAGAGGACAATATTAAGATGAATCTCTCAGATATAGAAGTACAAAGTAAGAACTGGAGCTAGTTGGCTAAAGAAAAAAGTCAATGGAGAGCTTTTAGAATTCGACGTCAAATCCTCAGGTATCATACGCCATAGAGATTGCGTAAGTAAGTGAGTTATCGAGTCCAAGTCTCAAGTTAAAACTAAGAAATTAGGAGGATCGTTGTGCACAAAAGCTGCTAACTCCTAACTTGCTACTTGTATAAGTACCATGTCAATACTCGAATACTTCCGGTGATGAGATGAGCAACAACTGAACAAGAATACAAAACGATACAAGACATTCAACAAAAAGTTAATATCTAGATATAGCTGTTACGTTACAGTGATAGCATAGCCACATCATAAAGACAAAATTGAAAACGAAATCTTTAGTCTAAAACGTCCTATGTTTATGTCCTTACTACTAAAGAAAAATGTCGATTAATTAAAACGAATTAATTTTGGAAGAATTCATGAAATGAGAATGTGGTAGGAATTGGGGAAACTTTGAGAAAACCACGGATAAAACGATTACAAATTAAATTGACTTCATATACTTAATGTGTAAAACACCAGCTTTGTATGTGTAGTATGTGAAAACATTTTTGTTCCCTACTTTCAGATACGTGTCGTGAGTTGTTAGCAAATGTTCCTGGAGCTGTGAAATCCGAGCAACCCCAAGGAAATGGCCTCGCAGAGGAATTGGCTAATGAGAGTGGTCTAACGCCGCTTCATTTCGCTTCCTTTTCTGGAAACGAGAACGTTGTTCGTCTCCTGCTTAACTCTGCGGGAGTAATGGTAGAAGCCAAGACCAACGAAAACGTAAGTGTCTGTGCTGTTTAGTAATTCGATAGGTAAATAGGTAAAAACACTACTGTGTTCATAGTATTGCGTATATATATTCATTTCATACATACACACACACACATACATACAAGCATACACTATATTGTGATCTACCCTAAAGAAGAATCGAGGATGCAAATTAATTTTCTAGTTTTCGTGAAGATTTTTTAAAAAATTCCGAGATAAGTCATTGACACAATGACAGATAAGTAAAAATTGAACGGAAGAGAGTTGCTTTAACATTTTACAACATTCGCATTTTCAAGTCATCGGCTGTTCATTTCATACTTGTTACGTTAGCAGATTTTATGAAATCCAGGCCAGCAGCGTACTTTTTTAATGTAATCTTTTTTAATGTAATCGTAGAATACATTTTCTAGAGTTTTTAATATAATATCTCATTCTCCAGAATGGATAAACATTGAATAAGTTGGCTGTTCAGGGCAATATAGTGTACACAGAGGTCTAACATCCTACTAAATTGAGAAAGACTGATGTTAAGACAAATCCAAGGAAGTTAACTCAAAGACCTTAATCTTGATAACTATATATTTCCTTAGATTATGTGAGAAAAAAGGATCTAAGGCTGCACAAATAGATACTCAAAAGCATCAATAAGATCCTTTCACTTTCATCTACATCCCATTCAGGTGACGAACTGGAAAGCGGACAAAGTGTTTACTCTATAACTGTACCATGTAGTTCCATCCAACTCTTTTATTTATGTTTAAATTTCTCTATTTTATTTTATTTTTTATATATCCAACTAAATAAATTAGAGCATGCTTAAAGCGTTTTTCTAACACAGGAAAAATTGAGTGTAGAGTAGTGATACATGATACTGGGAGGACGCCATATCAGTTGGTCGAAAATGGAGTCTTTATGCCATGCGTTTATAACCACTTATGATATTAACTATAATATAAGACAGTTTTGAAATAAAGGTCCTTAAAAAGGTGTTGTTTCAGTTTGATGTTTGCTTACAGAGAACAACCGCTACGCCCCGGTTAGCCAACCTTACACACATCTTACTACCAACAAAGATTCACAAGATATTTGAATGATTTTGCATACTGTTCCAATAAAATAATGTAAAGTCTAAATATTTCAGGAAAATTTGTTGCTTTTTATTTTAGTTATTGAATATTTTTTAAGAACACTGGAGTATTGGCCTGTCGTTCTAGTCCACCTCTACTGTATATAGCACTACTTTCTTCAGTTGAGGTCGAATTATTTTGAGCCAGATTGAGTTATTTCAATTTTCCCTAACTTTTCAATAAATTTTTCTTTCCTTTTCCTTTACAAAGAATTTTGCGACTGACAGTTGAAATCTTGATATCATTTTGTGGTTGTTATATTGATCAGATGCTATCGTGGTTTAAAAACAAAAATATTCACAAAATGTTCCCATGGCAACAAATATTTATAAATATGATAGCTCAAGTTCTCTAGAAAGGTGCTATATAGGAATCTCACATCTCTTCTCTACGCAGATAGGATATACACTGCTGGAGTTTTCCTATACATTATACAAAGAATTATTTATATAAATCTCTCCATGTATCAAATTATGAGTTAAGTTGTAGACATTGTAGCAATCGAAACCGTTATTACGTACAAAAGCTCGAAAAGTATATAGCTACTTCATTTTCTAATTCACTGTTGGCGTTAACATTGAGTAATATTTCTAATCTAAATTGCTACACTTTAGGGATGCATAAAATATGCTGCGTTGCCATTACTATAAAATGCACACAAGAAAATAAAACACTAAGTTTACGATTGTATGGAACATATGTCTCAGCAGATTAACATGATATCCGTGAAATTTTAATGAATTCATTCTGGGGAAAGATTGCTGAAAATTATTTTGATGCCTGGTGTGAGTTCACTTTAGCAGTAATATATTTCCTCTTCAATTAAATCATATTTTACAATTAGGTTTTCGGGTATATCGTTATTAGGAAAATACTTAAAATTCAGTTAAGTAATGAATTGTTTTAAGAGAAGTTTCAGTAAGATAATAATAAAAATAATACATTTTTCCTCTCTTCCTAAGCTTTTCTGAAGATTCTTTAAGAATACTGAGAACAGATCCCCTACACTTTTTTTCCATGATGCTCAAATATAATTCAAAATTTTCAATCTTAAGAGGAATCTTCCTTATAGTGTTTTGAGAGCTTCTAACATTTCATCCAACATTTTAAAGAATACTAGCTCATAGTTTCATTGAAAAATATTTAAGAAATTATTCTGGTTAATACAGTAATATGAGCAATTATAATTCCTATAGGCTACTGCTAACACGACAGTTTTCATAACTGACTGGCGTAACTTCCTACGAATCTAGCTCAGTTTTATAGTTCAACGCTTCTTGCAGTTATAATACAACCCTTACTGACAATAATTTTTCATATATTTTCTAATCTATATTTAGGATTACTTTTCGATATCTAGAACTCATATTTTTTGCGTTATAACACCAGGAAATGAGTTGAGTTGTGCATATGTATTTTAGTTTTTAGTGACTCATTTTCATAACATATTCTCTTGGTATTATTATTTTGCTATCACTATAAAGCTAAGCACTTACGGACGTATTCTACAGCTAAACTTAATTATAGTTTATGTAACTTTTCCACAACTATAACTCAGTTCTAGCTTGGATTACTTTTTCTACTGCTATCCCTCAG
Source organism: Thermobia domestica (assembly GCF_964235325.1). NCBI lineage: Eukaryota > Metazoa > Arthropoda > Insecta > Zygentoma > Lepismatidae > Thermobia > Thermobia domestica. Next base: position 146,598,527 of record NC_137458.1, on the reverse strand, counting down.
CATTTACTGATACTTTCATTTCAATAACATTATTTCACTCATATTTTAAGTATATAATCTTTACAGGTGCACCCAGGAATTTTTGCACTCAAAAATTTCTCGGGGTATTATTCTGCACCCGAAAAAACGTTAAGAAATTGTAAAATTCTTCCACCTATATTTCAAAAAGAAAAGAAGGAAGAAAGAACAGATAAGAAATAGAACTAGCATGTTTTTATACGAGAAAGAGTACAGATTAAGTGTAAGATCAAATTTTTATGCTACATCAATCATTTTTCTGTTAAACAATTATAATTTTGTTATTGAGGAAGTGTACAATTGTATGTTGAGTTGAGAAGTTTTGGGAGTTCAGACCCGGTGGAACCCCATGGGTACACCCCTGAGTCTTCGTGAAAAGGTCAGTAAAAGCTGATATATAACAGTAGATAAAGCTCAACTAAAATTCTGTTACAGTTGTGGAAAAATTACAGTAACTATAACAAAACTATATAGTGACAATAATAGTGATAGTGTAATTTGTCATTTAGTTTTTGTTAGACGTTAAAAGCAAACAAAATCTGTTGATTACGTCGCCGAAGATTTTTGCAAAGCAACCGTTGAAGAAATAAAGGAGAACAAAGGGATATATGATGGAAGATGTCAACATGTTCAGTGTATTTGTTTTTTGATTATTGCAACCAACGACATTACAACATTTTCCAAATAATTATCAATTTCTTTTTATTTGTCTCAATGAAGCGGTAGAATATACAAACCACTTTTTGGATTTATACAATATATTATATTTGTGTGATTGCTTGTAATTTTTTGCTCATGTATATATATATATGTGTGCGTGTGAAGCTCATTTTATTTATTTGTTCATCTCTCTATGAACAGGGTTACAACCCATTTCATCTAGCGTGTTATGGAGGGCATATATCCGTCGTAGGTCTATTGCTGAGTCGATCAGCAGAGCTCTTACAGAGCATCGATAATCATGGAAAGACAGGACTTCATATTGCGGCCACCCACGGACGCTTTCAAATGGTTGAAGTGCTTTTAGGTCAAGGAGCAGAAATCGATGCGAAGGACAAGGTATGTGAAAGACACTTGCTAACATGTACTATGTCTCTTGTATGGATTATCTATATCAAGAATGAAGTAACCTCAAGGATCTGAGAAAATAAGAAAATCTAACATAATAGGTATAGTACTTTATTTTCTTTCATCGTGTTACAAATCTGGAATTTTTTGTTTGTGTTTTAACATCAGAAGATAACCTAACATTCTGGAAAGATAAAATATCAAGATTTCGTTTTTACCTCTTTTATAGCCAGAGAAGTTCGTAACAAAACAGTTTTAGATAAATTTTATTTAAAAATGAAGTACTAGAGATATTGGTTTATCTATTCTACAACAAGACGAAGTAATTCAATAGATCTTGAACTTGATTTTAAGAAAAATAATAGGGCTATAATAATAGCTATATTTTTTCTATAACAAAAATTGGATATTCTATTTGTAATATATAAACATCTCGGTGTGTGAGTAACGTTAATAGGCAAAATTCGAATCATTTAAGAGTAACGGGTTTCATAAATATCTAGGTGAAATATTTATACATTCCATATCCTTATTGTAAATACAAGATGCAGAAATAAAGGTTTTAAGCTTTTTGTGGTATGATCATCCTAACAGTAACATCTAATTGATAATCCAGTTCTTGCCAGACCAGGAGTTTTCATGGAGCCCAAACATCCAGTGGATTCGAGCTTCTGCACAAAGCTTCAAGTGCAATTTTCTATGTGGTGCTTGTTTCTTGAATTTTGTACGAAAATGTCTCTGCTCTATTACAACAGTCTCTGTTCGTGGGAATTCCATCACACAATACGTACGTTCTACCTCGTAGTCTTCATTTGCATTGTTAACTATTTACTTAAAAACTAGCGCCTCTAGTTGCTTTGAAGTAAACTACAAACACAGGCTATAAAACATATAACTTTCCTTTCTTCTTTGTTACAAATTTTGCTTTGGTCACTGGCGGCTCCAGGGAGGATACAATGGATACGGCCGCACCCTATTGTTTCACGGGCGTCAGGGTGACATAAAACCAGAACATAATTAGAAATGTTAATATATGCAGAAATGTTCGCATAGCATTGAAAAATTGATACCGTACGGCTCTCATAGTGTTCTTTTGTAAACCCCGACTGTTCATCTTGGTTTCTTTAACATGCACAAACATTTTAGATACAAATAGAGGGAAATTAAGTCAATCTTACTTCAACGGAGGCAAAAAAGAAAGGTAGATTTTTTCTGCGTAGAGTGTAAGATGGATAGTAATATTTTGGAAATGAGTGATTTAGGAATAATAAATACTAAATCATAACTTAACTGTCGTCCTTCGGAATAGTGTGTGTAAAAACTCGTATCATATACTATGTTTAGTCATAACGAATACAAAAGAAGCTAACAATATAGAGTCATTAATAGTTTCGTTAGAAGAATCTTTTTCACTAGTGATGCATATATCGACCACAATTTTAAAAAATCGTGAGCACCTTCGTGACTAAGCGGTTTGAGTACGTACCTTTGTCATGAGAGACCCGGGTTCGGTTCTCGGCAGAAGCTCATGTGGTTCAGATTCCACGTTAATCAGTAGGTACCGTCTTATATAGCCTCGCTGCTGAAAGGGACGTTAAATTCAAAATCAATTCAACTTAAAATTAAATCGTGTGTTAATGATACTGTATAATCAAACTTATAAAACAAGTGATATAAGAACAAGACACTACATATCGTCGCATAAGAACCAAATTAACATAACTTCATTTTCATAGGTTTTGCAGGTGAGAGAACAAAAATATAATTTTCTTAGAAAGATGTTTTCGACAAGTAGAACAGATGGCATTACGTTCCATTTACACCAAGTTGGGCTTTCAAAATTGTCCAAACATGAAGAAAACGAAAACAGCATTTTTGGAGTTACGTTCCTCTGATTCTCGTGTGACGATATAAAGTTGCTTGAAGGAAAATAACATAATACATTATATAATAAAGGGGAAATCCACAAACCAATTATTATACAAGCTATCAATTGAGAACGGAATATCAGGAAATTTTTAAATATTGAAATTGAATGTGAACAAAAATAGGTTATGAACTTACATAGAGATAGGTTTGATTTTGGACTTGCTTTGCTTTTGCAGCAAATTGTGTATTAGTCACGTCTTTGGTAAAGTATTGCAATATATAGAAGATGGTGTGAAACTGTGTAATCAATTTTAATTCTGATCAAATATTAGAGGAGAGCACTGTTTTGCTTATCGTATCCCTTGTTCACGAATCCTGAAATCGCCGGTGATAGTAGTTTCCGTACAAAATAAATACACATCATTCTTTTTAAATATCCCTGTATAATGAAAAGTGTTTACGGACCGTGTTAAATCGAACTTCCTAATTTATAGTACCTGCATTCACTTCTGCAGGAGAGTATATAGCCGATTGGACCGATTGCTTCGAATCCTAAGGGGGGCCTCTGTGCTAAAATATAATCTACCTCGGTTGTCAAATATGTACATACAGCAAAACATTGCTTTTCTTAGTAATCCCAGTGATTCTAGCATCTGGAATAAGAATTTTCTTGCAAAACTTAGTTGAAATAATCAATGCAGCAAAGACATTTGAACAGTGGTGCAATTTTGTCCATCGAATTTGAAATTAGTAGGAGTTTGAATTTAAGCAAAATTCTAAAAGACTTCACAGGGGAAAGAGTCAACAAAAATGACTTTAATAAAAATTAATAATAATGACTCATTTATAGTTTATGAATCTTAAGAGATTTTTAAAATTTTTAAAAAATAATTTGTTTACAACAGTATACTTAAATTTTTCACTTTTTATCTGAAGTAAAATACAAATACGCTATATCTTTGTTTTCAATAAATCAATTCACAATTACTAAAATAGTGGTTTATTATTGTGACTATATTTTTCAGAGGTGATATACAAATATTCTTAGCTACTTGTAGACTTACTATATGTAATTTTATAGCCGACAAGTCAAAATGATGAACTCGATTTCAGAAATGCATTCTGTGAAATCTAATAGACTTATGTTATTGTGAAACATGCGCTTCGAGAGGTTAACTTTCAAAGTTTAATTCCCATACATTGTTTCTATTCTCTATCAGTAAAGTCAACAGCGAGCAGTTAAGGAAAATGGCGTTGACTGGAAAACAGAGACCTTTTTGTGTGCTTGATTATCACATAAACAAACCTGTGGTTAGGGTGCAAACGGCATTTCTGAACGAAATATCGGAGATATTCACCTACAGGGAAGCCCATTGAATATTTCTCAGAGATTCGGACCATGCATCACAGCAGCCATTGTTGATATTGAGCACAACATGCGACAGAAGTTTTGACAAGAGATATACTATCGGTTTGACTTGCGCCATGTTACGCGAGGTGCTCTCATAGAACACGTGTGATATGTTTCAAGAAAACTTTGACAGTTTACCTTCCTTAGTACATGTCTCACAATAACATATGTTTCATAGGTTTCACAGAAGAAATTTCTGAAATCGGGTCTATCATTTTGACTTGGCCTGTGTTAAAATGTATCTTATATCTGTTTGATCTATTAACTTGCACGGACTTTTCAAGCGTACATATTTATTGTTTTTGATTCCGCTGCAAAAATAATATATATACATCCTGTAGACCTTGATGCAAGTACGCTGAGAATGTTAGGGCCAACAAAATTGTTCTCAATTAAGTCCCAAACTTTCTAAGGCTGATCCTGCCTCCTGGTCCCTATTAGCGAATCCGTATCAATTTTTCCTGTCTGTATCGACTAACTCGTATGTTTAGATTGCATTTTATTTATATTTCACTTCACAATTAACAGAAACAACAACAATATATCGGTATGAATCTGTAGTTTTGTTTTGTTCCGTGATGTTCATACATCATGCAGTGAATAACATTAATACAATTAATTATTTCATTCATTGACTTGAAAAGTTTTGTATTTGTCCGCCAGCATTAAAATTGCTAAACAAAGTGTTTTCAGTGTGCCTCAATCCAAAAGAGCTACATCATTTTTAATAACGTATTTATTGCTGTTTTAACAATTTTCCTCTAGAACTAACCAAATACCTGAAAATTTTAAAAAATATACACACTTTGAAATATAGTTTAGAACAAAATTAGTTGTGTGATTTTTTTCTCTCTTTTCATGTTTGAACATTTTTGCATCATTTCATTAAAAACAAATTAGCTAGGGTTCGTTTTTAATTAATGATTCAAAAGTAGGTTGTAAAAACGATGCTTTTCAGAGCGATGAAAATTGATGTGAAACCACGCAGGTTTTTTTCTTTATTTCTCTCTCTCTCTCTCTCTCTCTCTCTCTCTCTCTCTTCTCTCCTTTTTACTCATACACGTATGTTCATTATCAACATGTGGTATACATATATTTTAATGTAACTAAAACATGTTTATCTCTTATTTTCTTTGCATGTGTGTATGTATTTACACATACTAATAGAATGGCTGGACTGCATTGCACTGTGCTTCTCGTGCTGGTCACTTTGACGTGGTGAAACTCTTAGTAGAAAGCGGTGCAACGCCCAAGGCTGAAACTAACTACGGAATGGCTCCTATATGGTTTGCCGCTGCAGAAGGCCATTACGATGTACTCACGTACCTTATGCACAAAGAACATGACACATATGCCTTAATGGAAGATAAAAGGGTAGGTACAAAGTTTCTGCATTTTTTTTTTCAACAGAAATTCCTACAATATTTACCGTGTATTACATCCATACTATTGGGTTCAAATCATCTGTAAAAATACGATAAATCACCTCCATTAGTTAAATTTTAATAGTTCAAAATTCATAATACTTCGGATTCATCTCGTTTCTTCGTTCAGTTTTACTACTTTGTTTTTTCGCCGAGAGATGAATATTACTACTTCAGATTTATTGTTCCTTTTCTTTTTCAAGAAAGAAATGTAATGCATTAAATAATAAATCTTCACTATCCCTATTTTACTATTTTCTCTTAAATTAACAGGGGATTGTTAATTACCTAGGTATTTGACTCTTTATAGATGTCTTCCCGAAGTCTAAAATGTCCCTTACTGTTTCAAAATGAATTTAAAGCATACATTTAATTTTGCTTAAGCACCATTAGTAGCACAATCACTTTCAGCAACGATTATGGGTCTGGTACTATACACAAAGTACTCAACACTTCCTTTATCCAAAATACACTTCAGTAAGAATTATATAACTCTGTGTAGCTAATTCTTATCAAAATTTATTATTGAAAAAAATCAAATAACACTAAAAATGTATCTTTGGAAACTTCTGAATCTGTCAAGAATACATACATTTTTAAAGTGATAACCATTCGTATGAATCAACTAAATCCCAGTTTCACTTAGAAGTCCAACACTTACAAATGTACAAACAGTTTCTTGTTAATTAGTGCATTAAATACCAATACATGAATTAGAAAACTAATGTTTGCTCAGTAATCGATGCAGTAACTAATAAGCTTTCAAGAAGCGGATCATGTGTGTTGCTTCCAAGGTATAATAATAAATAAAATCCTAACTGAACTCTAGACTAGACACATATATTATATCGTAACTAGTCAATTTAATTCTTGCTTGTAGAGGAGACTGAGAAAGTTCGGAGTGAAACACTTACCAGCATTTATTTAGTGAAGTGAAGCTAACTTCCTCTATGTTCAATAATACTTCATGTATCTCTGGCGTTTGTTTTCAGACAGTTACCAAGCAAACAATCCCCTTTACCTTTAATCTTTCAATTCTGTCTTCGGTCTTTTTTTCTCCCTTTTTCCGCTTCAAATTTTAGTAAACAGAACGGTTTTCGAGATTATTAACTACTAACCTGCTATCAAGAGCAGTTTCTTTTAATGATAAATTAAAATTATCAATAAGGAAAGTTCTTTCTTGTATATCAATGTTGCTTTTAACCTATTCTATAGCTATAAATAGTACCGATATTAGATTTTTGATTTTACTTGTGTGCATAAGCACTAGCCTGCAATAATCTATGGAATAACATTTTTATGAAGTACATTAAGATTTAATCTTCGATGAAGTGAAAACTTTATGAAGTACATTATTCATAATTTTCATTGAAGCAAACATATTTATGAAATATATTTATTTGTAATCTTCGACGAAGCTAAAACTTGTATGAAGTACATTAGTTTGTATATTCGATGAAGCAAAAAATACGTGTGAAAAATATAATTTGTAATTTTATATGAAGCAAAAGCTTCTATCAAGTATACTAGTTTGTAATCTTCGAAGAAGTAAAATTTTTTTATGACGAACATTAAATTGTGATCTCTCTTGTGGCTATATGATTGGCGTATGCACCTTTGATGCAGAAGACCCATGGTTGATTCCTGGTGGGAGTTTATGTGTCTCGGATCCCTCGTTAAGCTGCAGATCTACCTTTCATATACAATAGTCTCGGTATTGAAGGGGACAATAAACTTCAAATAAACCAACTTGCCAACATTAGTTTGTAATCTTTCATGAACCAAAAGAATTATGAAGTTCATTAATGTATATTCTTCAATGAAGCAAAAACGTTTATGAAGTTCATTAATTTGAAACCTTCCACGAAGCAATATTTTTATGAAGTACATTAGTTTTAGTTTGTAATCTTAGATGAAGAAATACGTATTTTTACAAAGTACATTAAGGCATAAATGTGTGCATATGGAGCAAGAGGGTCAAATACCCTTAAATGTTTTGGGACCATAGGAACATGTTATTGAACTCTATACAGGGTGATTATAATGAGTCCTCAGATTTGAAAGGGCTGTATTAGAAAATGTGGAACACGTACAGTAATAAATGACGCATGAAAATATAGAAAGTTTCCAAGTTTCAGACATACTGTTACAACTGTTCCATGTTGCTTCCTTTCGTTGCACGACAGTTCTACTATGTGGTAGTACCTGAATGCTCAAACATTTGAATTGGGTGACGTGCTAAAGATGCCTTAGTGCGTTTTCCATGGCCTCTTAGATCTCTTCTGACAGTTTGTGATTTTTTTCCCTCTGCTGGCATGTGAAAGACACAGAATATGTGCCTTTACTACCAACAGCGTAAGCCTCAGAATTGCATTACAACTGCATTTATGATCATTAGTAGGAATATTCGAGAGCGCGTGTGCGGAGAACTAGACTACTGTATAGATATGTGTCGTGTTACAAAAGGAAGTCACATCTGTACATTTGTAACAGTATGACTGAAAATTGTACAGTTTTTATATATTTTCATGTATCATTAGTCACTGTATGTCTTATATATTTTTTTAAACAACTCTTTCAAACCCTATGAATCATTTACTTGTATTTTCACACTACAATTTCTTTCTTTTTTTTAAAAAAAAATCATACTTTTATCTGGAATAACTCAACTTTTGGGACACTAAAATCAGAAATACGGCTATATGTATAATACTTAAATATGAATAATTATATTATTGTATTTTGTATCGCTAAAAATCTTACGCATTGAAAACCATGTACTACAGCAATTTAAATAGTGAAAGAAGCCAGCAGGTAAACAGCAGATTTATCAATACACTTTTACTAAGCATCTTAAACTCATTACTAGCAGCAAATACTAAAGAGTTATTCTTATTCTTATTCTTATTCTTATTATTATTATTATTATTAGTAGTAGTAGTAGTAGTAGTAGTAGTAGTAGTAGTTGTAGTAGTAGTAGTAGTTGTTGTTGTTGTTGTTGTTGTAGCAGCAGCAGCAGCAGTAGTAATAGTAGTATTAACTGACAGTTGCTCGTTGCATTACTAATGCAACATGAGTGTAGATTGAATGTTAGAATAATAATAATAATATTAAAGTAAGGGATATGGTATCTTTACATATAGTATCGATCATCCAATCCTTTTTACTCCTTTAATTTTACTTGGCTCTAAACTAGTATTTCATCTCTTTTATTCTATTCACAGAAACGTAATACTTTGGTTAATGATCGAAAAACTACTATTAGTAAGGTAATATAATGTTGAGCATTTCCTTTAATATTAATTTACTAATTCAAATAACATTCTTTTAATTTTTCAGTTTGTTTATAACTTGATGGTATGCAGCAAAAATCACAACAACAAGCCAATCGAAGAATTCATTTTGGTCTCTCCAGCTCCTGTCGATGCAGCAGCCAAACTTTCCAATATACTCATAAATCTCTCCACAAAGGTAGGTAATATATTGTTCTTCAACCATATTGGAAAAAAGTAAAGAGGTTATATATACAAAGATTTCAGTAAAGAATCTACCTTATCTCTATTGATTTAACATCACTTGACTCACCTCCAAATTTCTAAAAAGATATTTTTGTTTCTTTTTCTCTTTGCTTTTCAATATTTTTACCTCTCGGAAAAAGAATCGTTTTCCAGTACTAAGTTATCTAATTCTTTCAGACACTCCATTTGAATTATATATTTCTCTCACTAATTTTATCAGACCATCTATGTGGTATTTGTTTCCCATTGGGTACATGTTTATATACAAACAACATTTATATATATAAATAGTCAAACAGTTTAATTTTAATTTTTGCGGGTATAAAATTACATTGTTCTTAATATATTGTTATCATACGTATATGAACAGTCTTAAGCCGTTTCAATAAAATGCTACTCTATCGAGGTAAGGACGAGTTACCTAGGCCCTTCCTTGATTTCATTCGTAAAAAATCGATTGTTGTTGGCATTTCTTTATGTGTTTTCAAATCTCGTATGATTCATTAGGCCCATAGCTAGGGGAGGACAGGGAGGCTTCTACGACCGCTTTTAAACTTTGAGATACTTTCTTCAGATACGTAAATATGTCCAAAAAAGCAGGCAATATTTTTTTACAGTCAAGAAAATGTTTCGATTTATTTATAGGACAGAATAAATAACCTAGTTTAAAATTTTAGTATTTCCGGCACATTGTTCCTCCGGGAGAAAATGAGAGTTCTTTACTTTTCTCAACTTCACTGTTCTGTTAACATGGAGATTTCTGTCCTTACTACCTTTACAATGATTACAGAAGGAAGGATAGATTTAGACATTTTTTGTCTTTAGACATCGAAGTGTTTTGCCTCGATTAAGTATTTCATTTAATGTGCTTAACTAGTTGTCCCGATAATTCCTTCTTTCTTTCTTTTTCGTTTCTTTTCTATTTCTTTTTAATGTAATTTTCAGATAGTTTTTTTTCTTTCACAGGAGCCATGCTTTATCTTGTATTTCATAGAAATAGCATTAATTTGTAATTAACTTTCAACCTTTAGAAGCTGTTAATGTCACACTAAACTATACTATACCAGTAATCGTTCACCATACATAATTAGTGTACTTTCTACGGGTCTGTGTTCTATGTACATTAGTATATTCAAATTTTCAGGTATGCTAGTGAATAGTGCTTATACAAATAAACATCCTCTTCAACAAAACACCCTTCCTACATTCAAAAGATGTTACTTTGGTCCCTATGTGCATGGCATTGACAGTGGTATATACCCGAAGAGTGAAACTTGTTCTCAGAAGAATGCTAAAATTAGGCGAGACAAACGTTTACAATCCTGTACAATCCTGTGATAACGCCTTAACTGTAATTTTCGATACATTCTTTATACTTTGTGTCATTATACATAAACCAGAAGCATACAAAATGTAAAACATAAAATTGAACTAACAGAAGATACTCACATAAATAAGATGGGACGGGACAAATACAGACATTCTAAGAAGGTACTGGTATCAAGGATGTCAGAAGTATAATAGTACATGAGAAATTTAAACCTCAATAAATGTTATAATCTTCTTCTTTCCCCTATTTCTATGTGACACACAGTGAGTATGATATTGTGGAGAATTGAGGGACTTTTCCGTGAATTTCAGAGAGTAGAGAAAAGATAAAACTATCAACTTTTATCTAGCGAGATTTACTAATAGTTCTGTGTTACTTTTCCCTTTTCCTTTTTCCATTTTTATTATAATATCAAAATAATTATTGTTAGAAATGTCACTGTGAAAGTTTGGACGTACAATTAAAGTCCAACAAAAATCCTTGAATTAGATATTAAAGAGAACATTGTCTTTTCTAACAAATATTTTATTTATTGAACATAGCCTGTCCTCAATTTTTTAGACACTATAGTAATCTCTTCAAAAGTATTCCCCTTCATTTATTTCATTTTCAGATACTATAATACTCTCTTAAAGAGTATCGTATCACTTTCACACACTATAAAGCTTTCTTGAAAAGCATTGTTCTCTAATTATTCCAGCATGATATTCTCTTGCTGTAAGAATCATGTTCTGATTCTTTTGCAAAGGCAATGCTTGATTCTATGTTTCTTTGTTCTACAGGAAAAAGAGCGAGCCAAGGACTTGATATCTGCAGGCAAGCAATGTGAGGCAATGGCAACAGAGTTACTAACATTGGCAGCCGGAGCAGATTCTGCAGCACGTATCCTCACCGCCATTGACCGTCGAAATATTGAATTTCTGGACGTGTTAATTGAGTGCGAGCAGAAAGAGGTAATAGCCCATACAGTGGTTCAACGTTATCTGCAAGAACTGTGGAGAGGAACTTTAACATGGGCAGCTTGGAGAATCCTTTTACTTTTTATGGGATTTCTAACCTGTCCTCCAGTTTGGATTGTGTTCACCTTGCCACTTGGCCACAAGTTCAACAAAGTTCCCATTATAAAATTTATGTCGTACCTGACCTCGCACATTTATTTGATGATTTTGCTTATGTTTACGGGAATAACACCTTGGTATCCTGTAGTTCGACCTACGTTGGTGCCTTATTGGTATGAGTGGGCTTTGTTAGTGTGGTTATCAGGACTCTTATTAGCGGAACTCACGAACCCTAGTGATAAAAGTGGACTTGGGTGGATCAAAGTGGCGCTACTTATGTTTGGAATCTTCGGTGTGGGACTACATATTTTAGGACTTGTTATCGAGCGACTTTATTGGCCTACCTTGATGTATCTGCGAAATCAGTTGTTTGCTATTGCGTTCCTTCTTGCTTGTGTACAGATTTTAGACTTTCTGTCGTTCCATCATCTCTTTGGTCCATGGGCTATCATCATTGGAGATTTGATGAAAGACTTGGCAAGATTTCTTGCTGTTTTGGCCATCTTCGTGTTTGGTTTTTCCATGCATATCGTTGCACTCAATCAACCGTTCAGGAATCAAACACCAGAGCAGGTGGCTAAAAACAAACCTGTCTTGAATGTCACGTACGCTTTTGCTGAAGGTAAGTCGTTTATCAATTGAATGGCGAATTAATAAGAGGAAATAATTCTTGCATAAATACCAAAAATACAATATACGATAAATATTATTATATAAATATTATCTTAAAAAACAATAAAATATATCAGTACCTGATTTTGGTATTGTATTAAATCTATTTATAGTTGACGTATTGATCAAAGGAACAGATATAGTAATTTTTGCCTTGAAATTATACAGAAAACCGAAGAAGAGCAGCTTAAATTAATATTTAAATTCAAGTTTAAGTTTAGACTAATGTAATATTTTACAAGAAAATAGTTTTAATTGACAAGTGATTTTGAAAACTCAATTCTATTACTTTGAAAACAAACAAAATCATTTGAAAAATACATTTAATTTTAAGAAACTTACCTAAAATTGAATATTCAGATAAATTTTCTAAGTTTATCTTCATTTGTGACTATTGTACTTAATAAAAATTAACTTCCTTTCAATTTCAAAAGTATTCATATTTTATCAAACGTTTCAATTTCAAAAATTTTCATGTTTTATTAAACACTTCAATTTCAAAAGTTTTCACATTTTATTAAACGCTTCAATTGCAAAAGTTTTCATATTTTATTGAACGCTTGATTTTCAAAAGTTTTCATATTTTATTATTGTATATTTTATTATTAGGAACAATAACTAGACATTTTAAGAGCACTTAAGATGTGCGATGTTGTTCGCACCTTATTTTCAAGGCGGCTTAATTGTCCATCTATAATGAGCTAACAGTATATTTTAGCCTGTAGAACAAGAAATTTTATTTTGGTTTCATCTTAGAAGCTTTTTTAAACAATATTAATCAAACAACATTAAAAATTTTTAAAAATGTATAAATAAAAAGGACTTATTAACTAACATTTTTTATAAATATGTATGTCAAATTTGATTTTTAAGAAATATTATATCTGTGTTGTCGAAATTTAGGTAGCTGCTACTAAATTCCTAATAAATATTAAATCGTATATAGCAGATAATAATAGTAATAGTAATTATATACTTGAAGCTTTATTCACAAATAATTTTGCTGTGTATAGATCCAGAAATCGTAGCATTTGAAGAGCAAAACGAAACGTTTCAATCCAGATCTTTGAAATTTTCTGCTTTCTATCGCCCTGCTATGAACGACAGACGAGATGAAGATGATGACTTTGATTTTGAAAATGATCCTATTGCCAATTACACGGGGCCTAGTAAGTTTGTAATGCGTTGTGCAGTGTGTGGCAGCTTTTATCTTTTCCAGCTTCTTGTAAATAACTTGAAGAAATATATATTTTTATATAAACATATTTGTGACATTTAGTGCTATTTATAAATACAAGATCTGTAAAACAATTTTTTTGTGTGTCCGTGTGTTTTTTGGAATGATAGTTGTTTGAATTTATACTTTTTGAATCTGTTTAAACCACGTTTGGCAACACTGTTTTTCCAACTCGGATGTGTGTGGTGTGTGTGTGTGTGTTTATTACACTTTGTGTATCACCAAGCACGTTTTCTAACAAGATTCCCTTCCTTTAAAAAAAATTAAAGCATGATAATTTTTCAGGTTCAAAGTATGTGAATAGTTTTAATTACATCTGGGTTTTGCTTAAGTTAACTATTAATATCAAATAAATAAAAAATAGGGAAAATAAAGAAGAAATTTTCATTTTTTTATATTTAGTTCTTTAATTGTTTCGCTATTACCGGAACACATGTGTCCCACCATTGTTTCTAGTGCAACCAGTGGCAAAACGTGTTTCGTACTGTATTACCTATAGAAGGATTGATGTCAACGAGTAACTCTTCTTATAAGACTGTTTCGATTCGAATATAACGAAAAAAACGATAGTCATTGCTTAAGCCAATTATTTGTCAAATTTCTATAATGATAATCACATACGAAGTTTTTTTTTTTTTGTGCCAATACATATAAGTGTAAATGTAGGGAGTTCGTTTATTCACTATCATTGGGAACATTCTACGCTAAATACAAATGATTTCAAATACCATGATATATCGTATTTGAAATCATCATCATAGTATCTAATCAGAATTGACTTTATTCATCGATCATGATTTATTCTTCTAATATGTCCATCCCACTGCCACTTCAACCTTTTTATTTTCATTAGAGTATCAATCACTGCTATCGTCTGTATGACCCAGTGATTCTTTTTGTATCTCTGCACGAGTTTCCTAGTATACATCTCTCCATGCTTCCTTGTGTAGTTTGCAGCTGATGAATATATATTTTGTTTAATGTTCGTGTTTCTGATGTGTCTGTAAAACCAGGCAGAATACTTCATTGAAAAAGTTACTCTTTAAACACATTGGCATTACTTTTCAATATGAAATTGTTCCTCCCTAATACATTCTAAAACAGTTTCAAACATCTGTTAATGTCTTGTTTCATATGACCATTTATGAATATCTTCTGTTCCAATTGTTTTAGGTACTAACTTTTTCTAATTCCTTATTTTCAACTTCAATCCTTGACTCGCTCAGTGGTACAGCGTTCACCTCTGGTGCATGGGGCCCCTGGTTCGATCCCAGCTTCCGCCTAGTGAACTTTGTAGTGAACAAACACCGTGTGCGTGAGCTTTCTCGGCGGTTCTCCTGTTTCCTCCCACTTTTTTCATTCCACTTTTTTCATTCATTTCTCATCATCACCGTCTGCTTTAGCCCAGCCTTCATAATCGTTGGATGTAAAACTGAAAGATTTCATTTTTCAATCCTTGACTTCCATGCTAACTTGTTGAAAGGCACTTCCGACATCTCCATACTCATATCCAACACGAATTACTTGCTCTAATGAATACTGCCGAGAAGTCATAGTAAAGAATAAATTGTGAATAAGTAAAATCTGATCGGAGCTCCTACTATACATCTATACACGATGGAGTCAACTTATCTGAGTTTATTCATACACAGCTTTGTATGGTCCAGTAAGTCATGGAACGACTTCTCCAAATCCTGGACTGTAATGGTGTTCAAGTTCCCCGTTACAGCTTCCTCGATGCTAGAAACGTCGTCAAAAAAGTAACTATTCAGTTGTGCTTTTAATTTGGAGTAAACAAAGTAAACACAAGGGGAAACATCTAGCTAATATTGTAACTCAAACACTATTTTCTCGGTCAGAAACTCGCGGAATTATACACTCTTACTAATTTCTGCTCCCCCATTAAACAATGGGGCGCGAAATGTGCACACTGTTTCCGTTTCTTTAAATCTTCCATTAACTTGTATTTGGCTAACATTGTCCTTATTCTTCCACACGAGATTTGATATTACCTTGTAAGTTACGTTTCGGGCTATTCACTATGATATCCTGAACTTTGTCAAGCGCCTCAGTTGATTTGACAGACATGTTTGTACCTGAGTGCTCATCATCTTCCTCAGACTCCCAACAGTGAACCTTTTATGCCAGTCGAAAATACCATAACAGCCGAACTGATGCAAAAACCTGTATTAAAAAAAAAAAAAAAAGTAATGTTAGGTTTGATCAAATTTGAAAACCGGAAACTCATGATTGCAAAGCAAGAATGCTAACCAGCAGTCAATAAATACGCTTAAAGTGTAATAAATTTACAAGACAACAGCAATCACAAGTATGTATTTCAATCACAAGTTCAGCGTTATGTATTTTTAAATAAGTTTTCAAATAACTCTACTTTAATCTTGTATTTTAGTAAAGGTAAGTAAAAGGCGACCCAATGTGAGACAGGCCGCCGTAAGAGGCCCAAAACTGGGTGGAGATAAGACTATATACGCACCATACTTTGCCACATACAAAATGTTATTAGCATCAAGCTCCCCAGTCTTTACCCTCCAGATATCAATTTTTAAAAGACTGGGTTAACCTTTTAGCCGTAATTGAAACGAGGATAAGAGGAAAATTCCTCCTCCACCAGGGATCGAACTCAGGGTGCCCTGCTGGTTAGTAGATCTTACCGACTTCGCCATTGATGATCTAGCTCGTATTTTACTCTTAATAAATATCATTTTCAGGTATTTTATAAATCTAAACAGAATGATAATTCTGTCCCGATTCCTATAACACAGATTATAAAGAAAGCCTATTATTCAATGGTAGCTATGGGCAAAACTGGTTTCTTATATGAAAACCAGTTTCTGGGAAACCGACAAGAAAAGGCTCGGTTCTTCACCCAAACCAGTTTTCCTTGGTTATTAACCGAAATTAGTTTCCGTTTTCTTCAAAAGAGTTTTCAATGTTTTCTTGAATCAATGTGATTTTCGTCGAAGTCGATATCTGTTCTTATTCTTATAGTACACATTTCGAAACAAGTAATGAAGATGCAAAACGTTTTTGATAGAAAACCAGAACAGTTTTGAAACCGAAACCAGTTTGATAGAAAACCGAACCAGTTCTGAAAAAACTGAGAGACGAAAAACCGGCTTTTGTGCCCACCACTAATTCAAGGTATGATAATAATGTAAAAGAAAAAAAGTCATATTGTTAGTGCTATATTAATATCATTAGAACGTAATGGGTTATTGGGGATTAAAACAAATTGTTTCCGGGGCGTTACTGTACAAATTACTCATCTAATATTATAATCTGAAAAAATATCTCATTTCTAAGTCTCTGGTCATAAAGAAGCCAATAACCTTTCATGACTTATTTTTTCCCTAGCAGCACACTTGTAATCATACAACACTTGGTAGGCCCTTAATAGAATAATGTCGGGGTGATTGGCAATTCGTGGTTACAAAAATAAAGTTGAAATGTACGTTGGTCCAACGTAGTCCAACGTTGGCCGACCAACAATATCCCGTCATTTATCCAACAGTTTCGACTTCGCACACTCGCAATATTACTTATTTCATAGGATTTACGTCGGTAAATTGAGTTGGTTGGCAAATGGTCGGCAAAGTGATCAGTTACAACGTAGGGCCAACGTTGATAGTTGGCAAGTCTACTATTTCCCCACTGTTGGGCTTACTAATTATGTGGCTAGGGTGTTTGAAATGGTTGAAAGCAGTGTTCGAATTTAGATGGTATAAGCCGGTAGGGCATACCAGTTAGTAAATTAAGACACTACAAATCATAGAGCTGTAAAAATTTAAAAATCAACTTTACTACGCTATATTGAAGTATATCTAAACAAATAAGCTCTACCATATTGAAGTATACTAAACCAAAAATAAGCTCTCTACTTTAAAATATACCTAAGTGAGGTGTGAACATTCCAGTGGTAATTTGCTTCCAATTCGACCACTGAATGAAGGTCTTTAACCATTTCAGTCTCTTCATTCCATTAATTTGTATTTTTGTAACGAAATATTGGATGTCCACTACTAGGGATCCGCACGAGACAAGATTTGAGACTGTCTCGTCTCGAAAATGTGCTGTAAAAGTGATGTCTCGACTCGAATCTTGTCAGGAAAATTCTGTCTCGACTCGAACGCATCCCTATCCACTAAATAGTGATATTAGAATGGTAACATAACATGATATTTCTTTTTTATTGGAAGACCTGTGTCTCGACTCGAATTTTGTCAGGAAAATTCTGTCTCGACTCGACTCGAGCGCATTCCTATCCACTACATAGTGATATTAAAATGGTAACATGACTTATATTCATTTAATCTCTTTTAACTTCCTCAAACGAGGAAATATTTCTTAATGAATAAAAGAAAATCAGGTTAAAAAGAGATTTTAAAAATCTCTAGCATATTTTCCCTAATAAAATATATTTAATAATAACTAATAATTATAATAAACGAACCCTGAAGAAAAAGGAGTTTGATGATCTTGTTTCTGGATTTTAATTTGTATGAGTCATTGAAGTGGACTAATCGTGGTCTTTTGTTTTGAACAGTGGAAATGTCTCCCATCAGTGCCTTCGAAAATTTGTTCTTCGCCATCTTCGGTCTCGCCGGAGCCAAAGACCTCAAAGTCGTCAAGTTCCAACCTCCTTGGACCCTCAACTTGTTCAAACTCGTCTTCGGAATCTACATGTTGGTCTCAGTCGTCGTGCTCATCAATCTGCTCATTGCTATGATGAGCGACACCTATCAACGCATTCAGGTAACAACTTTCTCATACGCTCTAATAATTTAATATAATACATGAATTATGATTTTTTTTATTGTTTTCTCAAGGACTGACGATCACACCAGAGACTAACCAACGCGGGGGTTCCACCGGGTTCGGACCTCATCCAAAATTACTTCTTCGTAATTCAGTATACATCTAGCCTGAAGATTTTATGTTAAACTTCTTTCTTTTCTTATAAAAACAATCTAGTTCTATTATTTTTTCTAATTATACTAAATAATTACTTATCGTCTTTTCGGATCCAGAATAACACCTATTCACTACTATATAGACGTAGTGTCTTAGAGTATTGAACTTTCTCTCCAACTTTGGATCCTTCCCGACGAAAATTTCCGTCCATCTCGGTCCATGGAGTGACGAGAAAAATTACCTCAAAGTTAGGATCTCTGAAATACAGCTTATACAAAAAGGTAAAGTGTCCCAATCTTGGATAAGATTATACTAATTTGAGGATGCTGAATCTAGTGGAACTATTTTAAAACATATGCGTTAATGTGGTGCCTAGAAAAGTGACCTCAAATTTGGGATTATCCCAAATTTGAGGTCTCTCTTCTCGTAACTTCTTGGACAGAGATATTTAAAAAAATAGTTCCATTAGGTTCGGGATTCTCAAATTAGCATAAAAAGCCCTAATTATGATCTTATCTGAGAGTGGGTACTTTTTACTAGTGGTAAGATCGATAGTTCTTTATGTTTTTACTGCATATGACAATAACATGTCCTCTTATATGTACACACTATCCGCCTTATGCAGAGTCGTTTTGATGTATGATTAGCGTCATACCAAAGGCCTGACTACTGCAGGAAGCATATGTAAGTCGAGCTCTTTAGTATGGCACTAATTACGCGTCAAAACGACTCTGCATAAGGCCCTATAAGTTTTGAGTTTCTGTATTTTACCTCCTAATACTACATCAAGGTTATGAAGGACATCAGCTGTTAACGTAGGCTACCGATTATAACCTGGTTTTGAATCTGATCCAGTTGACGGGTGTGCAGACGATCACGTAAGATCAACCCTCACAGTGTATTTCGTTCCCCATCATACCATCTCGCCTTAAAGAGAAATCAATTACAGGACATACCACCAGTTCTAGCGTAAGTACTAGGAGATTATCGAGTTTTAAATATGTACCATTATTATTATCCGTCAGTTAATAATACCCAGAAAACACCAGTTTATGTACAGACATCAAACATACATTCAGAAAAGCCGTACCAAGGGGGCTATTCGTAATTAGAGCTCCTTTCTTCGAGTCCGACATTATCTAGTGACATCATATAGTAGAACCATCTCGCACACAGCCACCACTTCCTATCCGATGCAAACCATTGCGAAGTCTTCAATCAACATCGTACTGAAGCTTGTCTAAATAATTCGAAGTGCGGATACTGCAGTGAAAATCATACAATGGAACATTGTCCCAAGTGGCAACACATAACCTAAATGCAGCACCTGTCCGGAGAATCATTCTACCTACAGCTCTCAATGCAAGTAGAAACAAACTGCGTACACGAAGACGGAATTAGTACTTCCACTGAAAAGTATTGGCTGTTTTCAATAAGAATTTTGGGAATGAACCAAAAAAGAAAAGATCAAAAGATTCCGATCTTGGCCAAATTTAGGAATAATCCAAAAAATGAATCAAAAGATTGCGATTTTGGCGAATAATTAGTTTTTAGATCAGGTACCATAAAATTTTTGAACGGTCCCTAAATCGAGTTCTCTTATTTTCTATGGAATAAGGACATCATACTGAGTTAAGTGATAGTTTGCGTTTGGCTACACTATTGTAGTTCTCCAGATATAAGGCCTACAAGATAATTTTTGATGAAATATATTGGATCTTTTGATCAAAAACGACGGAATTAGTATTCCGAAAAGTATAACTGTTCAACATATCCACTAATTCTAAGTCTGCGCTTACTAACCAGGATAAGGCCAACGTTTCCACCAGCACTTTGTAATCTGCAATCGGCACGTACACGTGAATTTATTTAGGAGGTCCAAAGCTTTACGGGGGCGTTCAAACTTAATATAAGGATAAATTATGTTAAAATTTGTAAAAATCACCACTAAAATTAGACTAAGTTTAGAGAAAAGTCGAGATTTCTGGGGGTTCGGACCTCCGGGACATATACCCTATGTATGTTCCAAGTTGTTGATAGAGTGTTGTGTTTTGTTTATAATTCACTGCAATTTCAGTGTCTCAGACATCAAGTCATTACAGTCGAGCTATTCTTGAATTAAAATATATCGAACTCCGATTTACAAAATCCAGAATGTAAAAGTCATCATGTTGACAGCTACCTCCTAAGTATACTCAGAGCAAAATAAGAAACGAACTGACATTTGAAGGAGCAAAAATTGCCATGTTGTTAAGAATGCTACTGAGATGTCCGCTGTGCTCCTTCTGCCTCTGTTGACAAACACTATTGAACACTACAAGGCGGCAACATCGTTGTCCTTACTTACAAAAACCTTATACTTGAAATTACCACCACAGTGTTTATGATTAGACCTCCTCTCGGTGTCCTCAATAATCTGGTGGCATAGTTTCCCCTTTAAACTGATATTTTTATGTGTTTTTGAGCTGTCAATTCATTTCTAATTTTGCTTCATGCACAGTAAGTTTTTTGATCGACCAAGATCGTTTGTGAACTTTTATCAGTATGGAATGTACACGCTTTATCGCAGTTGGTTTGATAAGTGTACTACGTATGTATTTGTAGAATATTACAATCCCATGGAACGAAGTTCCCCTGAACTGACCACTAACGTTCAGGATATAGTAAGACGTGTTCTTTTTTGGAGAGAATTCTGTTATAGTTCGTGAATGTGCCGGACCTCCCTGTACGCATTACTGATACAGTGGTACCTGGCAATCCGAGCAAAACACCGAATTCGAACAACTTGGAATACGAACGAAAATTTCGAGCAAACTTTGCCTCGGAATACAAGCGAACGCTTCTTTGAAATCTGAACGCTCAGCACGTGTTTCACGTAGGGTGCGAACGTTTCCTCTTAGTTTTGTTGTTCAGTTCGTTGTCGGAAGCGGAACGAAAAGCATCTCGTGTGATTTTCGCTGTCAGTTTCATATCTTTGTAATTGTTTTATGTTATTTTTTTAAAAAATATAATAACAACTTACTGTTTGTTGTGGGTCCTAAAAAGATAATTTTTATTCAAATATTACTAATATTTGTTAGCACTTTACCTTAAAATCCAATGTATTTACTATGAAAATAATTCGAGTTCGTGTGACTCAGAAACGGATTAATCAAGTTTCTATTATTATTTTAAAAGAAAAAAAAAATATCTTGGAATTCGAATTAAGTTTGTAAGCGAAAGTATATCTGTTGTTTTCAACATTATACCCTATTGTTATGAGTATATGAGTAGTCTCAGCATTATCAGTTCCACTTTGCCGTTAAATTGGTTTAATCCTGTAAGAAATGTGACATTTTTGTTCAACTTTTAAAGATAATATTTTGTTTTTCTTTCAGGCACAATCTGATATCGAATGGAAGTATGGTTTGGCCAAGTTGATTCGTAACATGCATCGCACAACAACTACTCCGTCACCCTTGAATTTAGTGATGACTTGGCTTATGTACTTTCTAAGGGCTTGCCATGCTAAAGGTACGTTATTACATAAAAGTTTATGCCATAGAGTGAGTGTATCAATCTGAATGCAGTTTGCTGTAACTTCAAGAAAGGCATTTTCTTTTCAAGTTAGGGAAATATTTACAAGTATTTAAGTATTCAGAATGAGAAGTATCACAGAGCATTCCTCCCGTGAGGGGCGTACGCAAAAGGGAGTTCTAGATATATATCTCCCCTTGAACAAAATGTTAAGAAATATAAACGTTTTCTACACTAATAGGTCTATATGTATATACAATTCTGAAACGATATGAACTTGAGAGTTTAACCCCCTTATTAAAGAAAGAAAAAAAAGAGAGAGAGATATGCAGTTGAACATGCAGAAAATCAGAAATAGGAAAAATAACAAATGTTCTGGTGGTAATAAAATACGACACAATTCACTTCCACTGGCATGAAAGGGATAGTAAGAACTGATTTCACATGCAATATTATATTTTATTAATTCACGACCTGCAAATTAGTTACCTCAGTTTGTAAGTTACTAAAATCAAGCAAACAAACTAACATATTGTATAAGGATGTATTCATTTTCACTGACGACTGTAGTACAAGTACTAAATTAACTTTTTGTGTCTTGCGAAGTTTAATTTTCTTTGAAGTGAGTCTAGAATTCGAAAATGTCTATACAATCATTTCTCTACGACAAAAGAAAACTATTCACATACACTCACTCATTATCCGAAGTTGTAGACAATCGTATGTACAGCTTTGTTTTCAAATAAACTGTCTACTTATCTCTTTAAAAAGTATTGTATTGTGATAAACAAATACATGTGAATTTTCTTTGGTGATTCACATCTTATTTTAAATCAAAGTATGCATATCAACATTTCCTATACATAGTTGCAAGAAAAATGGTCACCCACATGAGAAATGTCCACAGGACCCATAGGTCATGCCCCATAGGTCACATACCGCTGGATTTCAGTGAGATATGAGTGTCAAGACAAAATATTTGGATGTCCACATTTCGTCCTATGATTATCCCGCAAATAGCCCAAAAATTAGTTTATTTTATAGTAATATTAGTTTAATCACATTTTAAGAAAGAAAAATATATTTTAACCGAAGTAAACAACCAAATAGCTTGACGGATTTTTGTTTTCTGGCATATTTAGGGGGACTTCCGGGCTTAAGCCCCCCCCCCCGAAATCTTACTTACTATAGTAAAGTATATGAAATATGTTGCAGAATTTTCACATTTTCAGGCAAATCCCCCCCCCCCAAAAGTTAGCAAAGCCCCTCCCCGAAACAAAATCGTAAATACACCACTGATTATTATTAGTCTATTATTATTATTATTATTATTATTATTATTATTATTATTATTATTATTATTGTTATTATTATTATTATTATTATTATTATTATTATTATTATTATTATTATTATTATTATTATTATTATTATTTAGTCTGAAAAGTAGTGAGCCTTTTGCGCACGAGATGGGGCTACTGTATCAAATTTCAGAGTATAAGAATCGCGGGAGATCAGACCTAACTCAATTTGACAGCTGACGGCTGACAATTGAAGCTATTATATGCGCAAAAAATGTTGAAATTCTTATAACCAGATGTAAGGTATTGCACCGTGAAAATGAGTAAACTTTTCGTAAAACTGCGCTACATTTTAAAATTTGATTTTGATAAAGGTGCTAATGCGCAGGTCTGTGAAGAAATTTGTGCTGTGTATGGACAAACTACGTTATCAAAAACAACAGCCGATGTTTGAGTGCATGATATGATTCAAAGACATTTACTCGATCGAATTTCTATCTGCAAATCTCTACTGAAACTTAACTAGCTCGAGCCTTTCTAAAGCAGTTGATCACAAATGATAAAAAGTGGATAATGTGAAAAAAAAAGACGGCCGTCGAAGTGACAAGGAGCTCAACGGTCTGTGGAAAAGCCCACACTGACACTCGTGAAGAATATGTTGTGTGTTTGATGGCATAAAAATAGCATCACGCTTAGCTCGAGTGCACCTAGCTATTGAAACGAAATAGCCGGAACTGCTCAAGAGAAAAGTGTTGTATACCATGCTGACATCGCCAAACAGATACAGCTTTAAAGATCCGTTTAATAAACAAATTTTATGGCCCCCAAGAAAGGTATGTCGTTCATTGTCAATAATAAATAAATGATTTATTCTACTGGAACAAATTAGTCATTCACTTATGTATTTCAGATGAAAGAATAAATATTATCTAGCAAATTGCAGTCTTTATTCATCTAACAGTGACACATATAAACCTAACAGTGACACATATACTACTTGTAAATGCAAAAAAAAAAAAAAAAAAAAAAAACTGTTGCATGCTCATATATTTCTTTTTTCTTTCTTTTTTTCAGTGAAACAAAGGAAGCGTCCTAGTCTAGTGCAAATGATGGGCATCCAACGAAGTAGAGTGAGCGCTAGAACGAAAATGGGTGCCAAATGGTTGTCCAAAGTTAAAAAAGGAAGCTCTGTGGCTCCAAAGGGTAAGTGTGCATTTTATTCAGAACCATGAAACAGTTCTTTTCTTGTTTATACCTGAATTACCTGTAGGAATGCAGTGTTTAGTCTGTAGCAATATCGGGAAATACCTAGGTAATTTCTTTTAAATAACTAACTCTATGGCCTATGGAACCCGGAGGTTTAATGCCGCGTTCACAAAAGCTCTCCACTGACTTCTATCCTTAGCTAACTGGATCCAGTTTCTACTTTGTATTCCAATCTCTGCAAGATCCATCTTAATATTGTCCTCCCATCTGCGCCTAGGTCTTCCTAATGGTCGTTTTTCGATTGGTCTTCCGTCAAGACTTTGAAAGCGTTTCTACTTTCTTCCATTTTAGCTACATGACCCACCCACCTAAACCTTCTAGACTTGAAGACCCTAACAATGATGGGTAAACCATATAAATTATGTAGTTCCTCGTTATGAAGTTTCCGCCATTCTCCATTCCCGTTCCTCTTGGGTCCGAATATTCATCTCAGGATCTTGTTCTCAAATACTTTCAGTCTATGATTTTTTTAAATACCTTTTTCATATACTTTTCAGTATCTAAAACCTCCAATTCTAGATACGAGAAGAATTCAAAAAGTAAAGACACATTTGAGAAAAGCTGTACTTATTCTAATGATAGAAAACTGAAACATACCTTATTTTTCCACGTAACCTCCCTGGACTTCAATGCACTTTTCCCAACGTTTCACAATTTTTTATTTATTTTTTTTTTTTTTATTCCGTCAGAGAAAAAGTTTTTCAGTCGCATCTGTAACCATTTTGCACCGCATCAATGGACTAGCTGATGGTTGACGTTTAAATTTCTTCACTTCTGGTGATGATGGGTGTTTCCAAACCGTGCCTGCAGCCTTATTTTCCGGTTCGGGATGATGTACCCAGTCCCTGAATCGTTTTGGTCGATGGCCTGCCGGATCTTTCATCGTCATATAAAGAAATTCTTTCCTGCTTGAAACGCTCTATCCATACGAAGATCTTTCTTTGCGATAAACAGCTGTCATCATACTGTGCTTGCATTCGACGAATAGTGTCCGTAGGTTTCACATCTTCTGCATACAAAAAGCGAATCACTGCTCTCATTTCCTCCTCGGTGCAGATCTTCAAGGGAGCTGCCATGTTTAACGGTCTGCTACACTCCAACGACTAATGCAGCAATGCGAGCGACACGTTGTCTCAAAATGTTGCCAACTACACTCACTCAGCGCTGGTTACTAGCAGTGTTGCCAATCCCTGGAAAGAGAAATTGCAAATGTGCCTTTACTTTTTAAATTCCCCTCGTATATTGGTCATAATAATAGCCATTATTTAAGATTAGTAGGAATCAGCTAACGAAATGAATAAACAAGACCAATAGATATTTTTACTCTCTATAGTTCTTTTAAACAAGAGTTTTGTTCCCATTCGAGGGCTGTAGAAGGCAATACCTTCTCTGTGGGCAGAGATATTTTCACCTTTATGGAGCTTTAAATTTGCACGTTGTATGAGACTAGGGTCTATCGGGTGAAGTTACAGAACGTAGAACGTGAGGAGGTACTGGTGAGACAACACAATGATAAATTATTAGAGCTCATATCGATAGTAAAGAGCTGCCTTAGAGCCACGAGGTCTGCAGTAATGAACTGAGATTATGAGCAGTATATACAGTATGTAGATCGCGGTGGTAAATACGGCGGTCTGGATTTATCGATATATGACATTTGTGCGTGCGTTCGTATATAAGCTAGAAGATGATCCAGTAGGGGCTCTCTATAGGATCAGTGTGATATTATATCTCTATCATAATTTTATTCCCATATGATTAATAACTGGCGAACTTAAAACCTTTTCTTTCCGTAACAACTTATAAAACAATGTTGTAACGAATCAAAATGTAAAAATAAACGTTACAGTTCTATTCAGGTTATTTAAAGACGTGTTATGAAAATACCTAAAGTATAATATCCATCATTTTCTAAGTTGTTGCAAATAAGGATATTAATATATGGCAAAATAAGAAGTTAAACTTAAAAGAAAATGTTTTCATAGTTAAAGTTAAGACTTGGTTATGATAGACACATGGAGTTTAACATGTTGACTACTATGGGACTCAACGGTGTATTCCATGGCCCTAATGAAAAAAAAGAAAGAAAGAAAAGGAGTTTGGTATCGTACATTTTTATTCGCAACCCGCATTATACATACGTATTTTTTAAATCCGGACCACGGGCTGCCATTAAGTCATCACTGTTTTGAGTTATTTCTTACGTTGGTACAATTAGATAATGGCAGTTGTAAAATGAAATGAAATCTTCCACAGTTATGCCGGCTAGGCTAAAGGACACGATGATTATGAGAAATGAATGCAATGGCGGAATGAATAAAATGGGAGGAAACGGGAGAACTCCACGGGAAAACACGGACACGGTGTTTGTCCACCACAAAGTTCACTTGGAGCGAGCTGGGAACGAACCAGGGACTCTACGCAGTAAAGAAGAACGCTCTACCACTGAGCTATCGCGGCCCCATGACAGTAGTAGTAGTAATAGTAGTAGCAGCAGCAGTAGTAGTAGTAGTATACAGTCTATCTTTGTGTTTGTAAGTAAAATGCCATCCTATTTCATACGCTGGTATTTGTTAAAGTGGTTTCGTAGAAGTTTAGTTGCCAGCCGTTAATACTCTTCAAACGGAGAGTATTGTTCTGTTTAAGGATCATCTGGACGTGTTAAATCCAATTTAATTTTGTTAAGATTAGCTAAGAAATTCTCTTCCTCTCTTTGTATATTGTTATTAAAAGTTCTTTCTCGTTCTTTCGATGCTGATGCCTTGTGTTCCTTGGACTTCATATCGTACGAACCAATATGAAAGTGGGTCATGGAGTCCGGTCCCTTCAGGCTTTACTAATCCTTTTCTTCTTTCGTAATATCGATTCTCTCACTTCTTTCTTCTCGGGAAGGAACGAAAGAATAGAATGGAAAAAATAAGGGAGGAAAGCTCTCCTTCTTGCAGCTTCTAAGATTCAGACATAGAAAGCTGTCATGGACGACCCCACGAGATGCAAGAGTGCGAGCCCTAGAGAATATGCTATGTAGCAAAGAGTTCAATTCCCAACTGACTGTGCAGGAAAAGAGGAGTTAGGGAGTGGAATTCAAAGGGCTTAAGAGCTACATTTCAAATCTCTCTATATTTTTCTCTGTAAAATCGGTCTTCTTTTGTTTATTCACTCATTAAGTATGCACTTAAAATGAACATTTCTTCAGATGAGTGTGCAGCAGACTCAGAATACTAGTTTAATGCAATTGCATATACCACGTATTTAAAAAGAAACATTACAGAAATTAAAGTGCATTCTAATTTCCTTGAAGGACTATTTTTACTGTGTTAACACTTTTAATGAACTGATATTAAAATATAAATTCTAAGGTCCTCATTATTGAGCAGTACCGGTAAGTTCATATGTTAGTTTCTTCGAGGCCATAATTGAGTATCGAAAAACACAATAAGATTTCTCAATAAGTTACATTGAAAAATCTGACAAATAGCCTCTCACTCTGTCACTGTTTAATTACAACCATGCTTAGCATGAGAAATATAATTGATGGTATTAACATAATTATGAATAATTAAATCATTATTTATTTTAATAATGGTTTCATGTTACGGATCGCTCTCATTTAATAACAATGAAAAGTCAGCAAGTTTCCCAGTGATTTGCTTTAGCTCCATGTTAAGATCATATAATATTTCTTGGATTTAAGTATAAAGTCTCTTTTTTTTAGCACCAAGGTTATATGTGACGTGGGTTTACAGGTTAATGCAAAATTCGAACCATATTTGCTTCCGCTGCGAAAACATTAGTAAACGATAGTACATATATAAACAGAAAAATCATTAAATAAAATATTTTTGAATACTTAGTATCATTAAGTTTGTATAACAAGCAGAGACAGTTTTTATACAGCAGATACTTCTCAAAACATGCTATTCTTATTAATATCTATTACATTACTTGTCAAATGTGTTCGAAAATCCTGTATTTTGAGTGAGCTGCTACTGTAAACCTATTATTTTGGCACGAGAATTTTCACGAACTGTGTTACATGTACTTCTGTCTAAAATATAAAATTGGGTGACAATGTAATCGGGATCTGAGAGATATTGCAGATGATATATCAAAATTATAATTCTTAAAAAACGAACGCAAAAAAGACAATTTTGTAATAGATATTGCAAACTATAAACAAGAAAATATGGAAGGTAAAATAACAGGTGAATATTACCTTTGTTTGAAAGATATCGATATACAAGGTCAATGCAGTGGCAGAAATTCACAACGAAAACAAGTTTTACATGTTTTGTAGTTCCTTATACCTTGTTGATATGATAGCGGTTAAAAAGCCAAAAGGACCACATTCTGAAAAGTGTTTAGCATGACATATTATGTATAATATGGCCTTCCGTGCTCAATTTTCGTTTACAGAGAGCATAGCAAAACTTGCTAAATCCATTTTTCAGTTTTGTCAGGAGACGAAACAAAAGTGTCTCCCGTATGTTTCAGAATTGTTGAACAATTCTTTTGTTTAGTGGTCCCGGTACTTAATGCAGATAAGTGAAATCTACCACTAAAGATAAACAATTGTTCAACAATTCTGAAGAATAAGGGAGTCATTTTTCTTTCGTCTCCTGACAAAATTGAAAAGTGGATTCAGCAAATTTTGCTTCTATACCCCTGATATATAGTGGTTGTCATTGATATTCCAACGATCAAGAATTTGACACATAAAATCATTGTAAACGCCTTTCAAAGTTTATTCTTTTTCTTTTAAAACGTTAACCCATCAACAAGCTATAAAGAACTACAAAACTTCTGGAACTTGTTTTTCTTATGAATTTCTGTCACTGCATTGTTCCCTTATATCGATATCTTTCAAACAAAACTTATATGTTGCCTAACCTTCCACACTCTTCTTTATATTATGCAATATCTACTACAAGTTGGCCTTTTTATGTGTGTCCCTTTATAAGAATTAGGATTAGATATACCAACTATAACATCCCTTAGATTCCGATCCAGTGGTCGCCAAATTTTATGCTTTAAACAAAAGTACTTTTGACACACTGCGGCAAAGTTCTCGTGCCAAAATAATATGTTCATGGTAGCTGATCACTCAAATATGTAGTGTTCGATAACTTTTGAATGGTAATGCACATCTTCATTTGTGTTAGAGTGACTAACATGTAATTTTGAATACAAATAATTCCGGGGCCAACTCTCGAAAGACTTAGAAATATCTAAGCAGTGATTCATTAAGATCAAATTTTAAAGCAGATTCCGTACTGCATAGTCTTGATACTATGTAAAATACAATAAACAATAGCATTGGTAAAAATGGATTTGAAAAGGTAGGGAGACGGATGACGTCACGCCGTCTTTCGTGCCTGTCTTTGCCCCTTGTAATGTTTAGGAAGTGGAGAGACGCCATAGATATTTTTCGGAAGCGGCGTCCTCCTGGTTTCCCCCTGAACAATAGATTAAAAAATGAACATTGCAGAGGAAATATGAAATCATGCGATAAATCTCTTAAGTATAGCTATTGTAACAATGTTACGATGAAGGACCATACATGGGAAACAAAATTGTCTTCCCTTAAGATGATTAAAAGAAGCTTTAAACAAATCCGTTTCATCTCCGGTATATATTGCTTAAGTTGATCGTAGCAATAACTTCATGTTGTAATCACTGAGATTGTACTGTACTATTACTACCAAAAGAAGTGGTTTGGTTACAGTTGCGTAAGTGCAGTACAATCACATGTGCTTCTCGAGTTCTACAAAAAATCCTCACGAGCTGAATGCTGCACGTACACACTTCATTTTGTACAGAAAGTACAGAATTGTGTCCAGACCCAGGAGTACTTGAATGATTTTACATAAGATAAGGACAGTTGTCAATAAAACTGTGCAACTGAGTATGTCTTATAATATAGGAAGTTAATAATTAAGCACTCTTCCGTTCTACCTAGAACAATCATGTGAATTTCTAGCATAATAGGGGATCGTATAATAGATCTATCATTGACGTTCGATTTCAAACACAACCACTTTGTGCTGCAGTAGACATAGCTATATAATGAGACACACAGTGAAAATATTTTAACGAAAATTATGAATAAAGTGTTTAGAATTTGAGAATGGGAAGTGAATTTAATGAAATCTCACAAATCAAATCAGTCTGATAAAATTAATTCACAGTATAAATTTAAAATGGGACCAACATTCTATAGATCCCAATGCGTACTGCAGAGTAAAATCTAATTCAGCTTAAACTATTTGTGTTTGTTGTTATTCATACTCCAGTTATTAAAGAAAAAGGTCTTTTGATATGATAAAGATGATGGCTTTTTAGGTAATTTCCCAAGAAAGAATAAAGTTTTCCGACGAAATTAAAGGTGATCTAATCTCTCTCCTTTATCTTTCCCTTTTTTGTGCGTGTGTGTGTTCGTGTGGTAGTGATCAATATTTCATTTCTTTATGCAGATTCTGTGGCCTTGAGCGTGGTTCATCTGAGTCCGTTAGGTTCACAGCTGAGTTTCAATAATAGCCAGAGGATTGAGAACGTCACGGACTGGGAGAATATAGCCAAAAAGTATCGTGTACTTATGGGTGAATCGGAGCACACCAGCACTCACAGCAGCGAAGAAGGAGATGATGGACAAAATTAAACGCATGGAGAAACCGTTTCTTAATGTTTCTTCTCTCTCGCTTTTCGATACATCAGAAGTTCCTGATCAGTTTAGTGTTTTAACCCTTTTTAAATTCCTTTATTATTTGGGCAAGTTGTAGATACTGACTTAAATAGTTGTCTCTTCTATTTTAATTATCACACAGTTAAAATTCATATTATTTTATTTAAGTAGTACATGGTATCTACTATGAACTTTGATTCAATACAAGTCTTTAAAAAATTTTCATCACATATATATTGGGTCTATGAAGTTCTTTTTTTTGTTTTCTTTTTTTCTTTTTTTAAAGAAAACCGGCACAATAGTTCAATATAATTAACAGATACGCTTATGCTGCATCTATACAGATGAAAGCTTCATAGGCATTTTATCTTTTATTATTACGTAATAGTAATCGAAAACTTCATAAGGGAATTCGGTTATTAATATAATAAATTACAACTGTAGTGTGCCCGTGATGAATTCATTGGTCCAGCTGCATTAACGTATATGTCATTTACGTAAAACTATTGTGCCATCCCCCCTATAAAAACTCTTCATGAGCTAGAGATATGTTTATGGTTTATTTTAAATCGAAGTTCTTTATCCAAACTAGCAGGATATTGCCATTTAAGTATACAAGAGACGTTTAAATAACATCGCTCCCATAATGTTGTAATGTATGTAATGTAAGAGACAAGAGCTGTAAGAGAACTTGATCAAACTAAAAATAAAGAATTCTTTCCTTTAAGCAAGGTAACGCTAGTATTCGGAACTAATCAAGAACATAAGAACATAGAGAGGTAAGATGACATATTCATTGAAGTATCATTCTTGTTTGTGCATCAAGGAAATGTAATAAACCAACACAACAAACATATATGAAGCAAATAGTTACGTACAGGGAGCAAAATACATCTTT
This sequence comes from Thermobia domestica, assembly GCF_964235325.1. Classification (NCBI taxonomy): domain Eukaryota; kingdom Metazoa; phylum Arthropoda; class Insecta; order Zygentoma; family Lepismatidae; genus Thermobia; species Thermobia domestica. Next base: position 146,566,327 of record NC_137458.1, on the reverse strand, counting down.
TATGACAAACAGAAGTTCAAGTACTGAGTTCTAGCTTGCATGTGAACAAATAACTTCACTCGACGAAATCAAAGCACCTTCTATAACTCATTCGATGTAGCAACTGTTTGTTCATTTACTCTTCCATGTCTTAGATATATAACTTAAGAATTACGTACGCTTAATTAACTTAAAATAAGTATGCAATATATGGCAGATGTACGTATTTTGTATTACCTATATGATTCAAGGAATTTAAAAGGGTTAAATATATCATAAAAAGTTCATTTGCTTAACTTCAAACATACTGAAGTGTCTGCATGTGTCTGTATGTTTAACATTATCATGTATATAAGCTTCACATATCTCACAAGAAGTGCATGTAGCATCTAAAATATGTATAAGCATAATATAGGCCAAATATAAGATAAGTATGTTGAAAATCATTTTTAAGAAACTTACTTGTTTATATCAACAGTCTATTTTAAAATGATTTTTCTATATATGATCTTGTGTTATCTCCAATATTCCATTCAATAGAATTTGACCATTTATGTATTTTTCCGAACATATTCATATTACCAAACTAACAAAAATAAAGGTATCTTATATAATTTTATTTTTTAAATTTCAAGTTAATCTCATACATTTATCCATCTTATATTTGATACAATACGCTATGCTATGAACATCCTATATAGTCTGTGATAATGTCTTACAATAGCGCTAAGCGTCACTTCGTTGGCGTAGTAACTAAAATCCAGTAGATGTATGTTTGATTAACAAATTTGAAATATATCTAATTTTTAATTTAATTTATACATTTGTTAGATACTTGAAATATATAAGGAGAATATCCCTTATAGATAAGACATCAAGCTATGTTTGCCTTATTAGCAAAGATTATAATTAAACAGTACAATATAAGATTATTGCAAGTAGTACTACATATATATTATGCAATTCCTTTAATTGAACCCCGAACATTTGAAATTCAAGAGTAGTTGGTTACTTTTGAAACCAATCTCTTTAGCACGTAAATTATTCAATTTTCCCTTATTATTTAATTTAGTTTCAAAGAAATTATCTATTTATTATTTATCCACGCTCTTTTGGCAATTTTATAAGGAATAAAAATCTCATAACTCCTTCATCTCAATCGATTCTATACTAATGCTAAGAAAACTGAAACTGGACATCTCATTTTCACTGTGAACTATGGAGGTTAAGGAGAGAGTTAATTTAGAAGCTTAGTTATATGTCAGAATTTATATTGACTAGGGCAATATTTTTCAATGTCACGTAGAAGAATAAGATCTTAAAGCTAGTATTGAACAAACTAATTTAGAACACCATGTGAAGCTTACATATGGATCTTTTAGTTAACATGTAACTCTTCAGGTGTGTCTAAGAAAACTGGTATCAATTAAATTGCCATATTCTTTACAGTCGAATTTAAAACTTGCTGGTTCAATTTTGTGTTAATTAAAATATTTTATATACCAACATTATATTAGTTTCTATTGTACTTTTCAATGCTTCTAAAGCTTTATCAAATGTTCTATTTCGTCTGCTGGTTACATTTTAAAATGTGATAAAAAACTTCAATACATATAGAAGTGTATGCAGTGTACATCAATTATTGTTTATTTATACATAAAGCTGTATTGATGAAGAATTGAATAATTCTAAAAATAAGTTGTTAAACACCAAATTAGCATTAATATTAAAAGGTAGTATGATTTTGAAAAATAGTTAACAATTGTTTTAAAGTGCTTAAGACAAGAGTGTTCCTTGATCAAGTGTTGTGTAAAAAATAATTTAACTTGTAAATCTTAAACAAATATAGTGCTAGATAACTGGAGTAAGAAATAAAATTCTAGGAGAAATAGGAAATATAACACTGTATTTTAAAAATATCAAAAAGAATATTGGCCAAAATATATCATATAGAAGGAGTAAATTCTATTCAGTATTTCCTAATTTGCATCGTATTAGTATCATGATTTATATAGCAACAGAACCTAATCACTTTGAGTAGAGAGAACGTAAATAATTATATACAGGTATAAAATAGTTTGAATATATATATTTAAAAACCTTAGATTTTAGAGTATGTACTATGAAAATTAAATACAGAAACTAAACGTCAAAGAAAATTAACTTTTGTCGCTGTCTTTTTCGTACTACGTTGTCATTATTGCGTAACTACGCCTTAAAATGATGTGTATATATAAAGATTGTATAATAAATTTTGAGTAATGATTTGTGGTTATTACAAATTTGTGTATGTATGTGTGGTTTTCCCTCTATGTAAGAAAAATATAATTTTACAGTATTAAACCTAATAATCAGAACGGGTTAAAACATTAACATCATTTGCTCAAATACTCATAATTTGAAACATATTTCTATAAACTGTAGCATTTTAAAGTATGTGTATATGTCAGTGAGTTATTATAGTTAGTAGTATTAACGGTTACCATTTTATCTGCTGTAATTAACTTGTGTGCTGTACATATATATCGAATATCGTAATTAGTGTAAATATACGTATACTTACGTATTGCGTAAAATTCTGTAAATAAAATGTAATGTTTTGTATAATAAGCCGAGAATATTGCATAATTAAAGGTATTTTTCTATGTATCTTCAGAGAAATAACATTCTCTCAATTTTTGCATTGTATGATTATCGAAAATATTAGATAAACATACATATATATGTTATTGTGCCTACTCCAGATGGAATATTCTAATTCTTTGTTGAGTTGAGAATAAAAATATCCTTAGGTTTTGAATATACAGTGCTGGAAATTGGTATAAAGGCAGAGAGACATTTGAAAATAGAAGAAGGCAAGAATGCCGAGGATGGATAAAGGTGATCTATTTACAAAGTAACATTGTATACTGTACAAAATCAAAGGCATATCGTTTGCTAATACGTCACTGGCACGTGTAGTATACACACAATGATAAATTAGACGATTTTCTGGTGGAAATTAGTATAAAGGCAACCAGTGTCTTTGACAAAAATGAAAGTATAATTTAAAGTGCAGAATGGAAAATGAGTTTTCAGTACTTGATTGTCCCTCGCTTCTTCTGAATGAGTTGGAATATACGCTTGGGCATTGTTTTTATGAGATATGTTAGTTGTTGCCGTGGAATCGCTGACCACTCTTCTCGTATCGCGTTTTTCAACTCAGCAATGGTCCCAAATTGCCGTCCATTGCGATAAACATTGCGCGCAAGGATGCCCCATAGGTTTTCTATCGGGTTAAGATCAGGGCTTCTCGCTGGCCACTCCATGACCTTAATGCCTTTGTCTTGAAACCACTGTAGAGTTGCTGCTGCCCTGTGGATAGCAGCGTTGTCCTGCTGGAAAATCAGGTTTTGGTCGTCCAACTCCTCATACATCCGCAGCAATTCTATTTCTAACATCTCTGTGTACGTCGATGAATTCATCTTGGTGTTGAGCCATGCAATGTTGGTTGTACCTTTAACACAAAACGCTGCCCAAATCATAACACTTCCTCCACCAAAATTTCTGCTCATTTGCACTTGCTCTTTTTCCCTAAGGTCATGCCAATAGTATTGAAAACCATCCGGACCATCTAAATTGAACTTCTTCTCATCACTAAAACAACGTGATTCCATTCGGACGTCCACGACATATGTGTTTGCGCAAACTGGAGTCGCGCCTGCTTATGCGTTGCACTTAAGGGTGGTTTACACTTCCGTTTCTTGAATGTAAGATGTGGATCTTGATTCAAAATTTGACGCACTGTTCTGGATGTGACAGGTAACTTGCAAGCAGCAACAATTTGAAAAGATGACATATTTCCGGCCCTTGCCTTGCGCACAATTAATCGTTTCGTGGACTCCAAGAGTTTTCTCGTTCTACCATACTTCCCGTTCTTTCCATATTGTGCACCCAACCGAACGTAATTATCAACTACACATCTTGAACGATTTAACTGTTTTGCAAATTGCCGATTTGACAGGCCCATGTCCTTGTACGCACAGACACATGCTTGTTTCTCACTCGACAACAATTTTCCACGAGGCATGGCCCACACAACAGCTCACAGACGTTCACACCCTCGCTTCTCTTATCGCACTGTGTCAGCTGCTTCTCAAAGGCATATCAGGGGTAGTGCTGAACGTGTAGAGGGCGCCAATCGACAAGTAACCATGGGTGCCTTTATACCAATTTCCACCTGAGAATCGTCTCATTTCTCTTTTTGTGTAAATTACGTGTGCCAGTGACGCATTAGCAAACGATATGCCTTTGATTTTGTACAGTATACAACATTACTTTGTAAATATATCACTTACATCCATCCTCGGCATTCTTGCCTCCTCCTATTTTCAAATGTCCCTCTGCCTTTATACCAATTTCCAGCACTGTATTAATGTTTTTGCTAGACGATGATAGAGTTTAATAAAACATATCGAAATCCTAAAGCATAATATAGTATGCTATAAAAACTATTATCATATTAAGAATTTATATATAACAAAGTATTTCTTTATTGTTGATGTATATATTATACATATATACTGAGAAATTGTTTGAATTTGTTGTAAAACGTTTGACAGTGTAGTGTGTTTGAACATTAATTGAAATTTGTCGATATATTATATAGGTGTTTGTAAATTTATCTGCTTTAGCAAACCATGACGTATCTACGATTTTCTCAGCCGATATATTCAAATATATCTCTGTTTTAAGACATCGAAACTGTTATATTTACGGTAGTACAGTAATAGGATTTCTTACTTAAAGCAAAACTACTTAATTTCCATGAATGTAAAGGGAAAAATTCTAATAGTCTTGTATTTTTATCCTGATTTATTCTAAGTACAGAACATATTAAGTGAACATATATTAAAAAATATAAAATTCCTATATTAACAAGAAGAAGTTTTGAAAATTGTGTGAGATATCTACGAACTAAAGAATTGTTCCTTTTGTCGCATAGAAACTTTACCTATGTAAATTTGTAATTGTTCAATGTTTATTATATTAAAGTGAAACTGATGGTGATATATCCAACACAGGAATGATATTTATTTTCTCTCCATTTAACTCAATAAAATTAATGAGTGTTAAATGAAAAATTGTTTCAAAATAATCGATAATTTATGGTATATATTATACAAAATTCAAGGTTGTTATTATGTTTTTCTTTCCTATAAATCCAAAATACTAAGAGAAAAAAGCTTACAACCCGAAATAAATTCAAAATAGGTATGCCTTTTTTAATTTAAACAAATATTCTAGAACAACAGATTTATATCAATGTTTTTGTTCATCTTCTAATATTCTCATATATTGTATAGACAATTGAACTTATTAATTCAGTCACTCTAAAAGTAGTAATCACGTGACATCATCATTAAAATTTCATATCGAATTAACTTTTTATCATGTCTATATGTCTTTTTTCTTTAATTATACTAAAAATTAGTGATGTTCTAAATATAAATAAATGTTTTAGATTTTAGTAATAACAAAATGCTCTATAATGATCTATAACAATCAATTTTTCTTACTGAATTACATTTACATTCGCATTATGACCTTGACAAAGGAATTTTCACCCTTTCTAAAGTATTGTACAACAGGAAGGAAGTTTTTTCTACAGGTACGTATTTCATATCTTGCAATAATACATACTATTTCATTTCGGTAAATATTTTTATTGCATACTAGAAGTTTAATATTATATTGTTCCTTAAGTTTTGTAATGTTCTGAGATAATTTTATTATATTCTATTCAGATTACAACAGACACTTTATTTTGTTTATAATTCATTATAAGATAATTTCCTACTTCAAAGTTAAACGATCCACTTATCGTAGACCTCAGTACTAAATAAAACATATATAAACATGTTAACTTATATTTTCAGTTTGTATTATGAAACGTATTCAAACTTAGAAACTGTTTATATGCTTGTTTTCCCTTCAAAAAAGCAGTACATTATAAAACTACCATTAAAGTGCATAGATTATAAATCATTTTATCTTTTCTTCAATTTTCGATATGAAATATTTTGCTTCTAAAAGTCACAGGAGAATCAAATACAATCAAATACAGTTTTGTTTCAATTGTTGCAAGTTTCTTTCTCTTTTCTTCCTGTTTCAATCCGTCTTATGCTTCTTCATTTCCTTTGTTCTACTGAACTTATTAAAATTGCTCCTGGAAGGTAACCAAGTATGAAGTTAATGGAGATGAGTTTTCTCAGATTTCGTGAGAATCTGTTGACAAGTAGGCGCAAAAACAAACCTTTCATCATTTACAATTCTATTAGCTCTTCCTTTTCATAATAACAGTCAATCTTGTTCTTTCTATCTTTCTTCTTTGTTTCGCAGCTAGATCATTTGCATTAAAATTTCATTTTTTTAAGTTTAAGAAACAACATGACATTTCCATTCACTAAATTGAAAAAAAGTAATGATCGTAATCTAGCTAACAATACTAGTACATTCAAACAATATTATCATACCTATATTAATATTTGAAATTATTTTATTATTATTTAGAAAAATATATTTTAATAATTTCTAGTCCGATTTGCTCTGCAAAAATCGTAGAACGTAAAAATAAGAACATAATATTACCTGCTAAATATGAAGACTGCAGGGGAAAAAGAAGGCAAGTCAGTTTTTTTATAACTTTACACAATTGCCCTGATTTACCTCCTTCTTCCCTTGTAGGCGAAATCTTTAGCATTAAATTTCTTAGGTACTAACCTTTCTCTTCCTGTAGGATTTATTTAGTCCATACAAACTACATCTTTCAGGCTACATAATTCTGCTGCCATTTTTTGACTTACCTCTCCTTTTTTTCCCTGTGGTCTTCATATATATATAGTCGAAATTATCATGGATGTTATAAATATTATTAATAAAGTCAAAGATCCATTGTTAAGTGAGGTTTCCAGTATTATTATATCATTGTAGGATTTCAAAAATTAACAAAAGCGATCCTATTTTCACCAATATTACTTATAATTAACATGTCGTTGACTTACATTTTCAGAGCAGACTTCTGCAAACTCTATAGCCACGAATCTTTAGTATTTTACAAAATTCTCATTTAATAGGTCTATAGAAATATTTAATGAAGTGTTGGTACCAAAAGTAAATATCAATGACAGCACAAAATTAAAAAAACATTTCCCTGTAAACCTTTATGTTATGGTGTAAGGCATATGATTCTTAAAAGTTGTTTCACTTAATATTATTTGTACAGAATTAAATATATTTAAAAAATCTGTTAAAATTTTCATAAAAACTTAAATCACACTTCAAATATATTATTTTGAGTAAACAATAGTAACATAAATTTTACTGCTTTATTTTTTTTTTTTGCATCTATTTAAAATTGTTTTATTGTTTTCGTCTTAAACATTTATTTGTCTCTTACTTGACCTTGTCTTATGTCATTCTCAAGGCATCAATAGAAACTTAGTAACCTTGGCATTCTCTTCAGATAATTAACAACAATTTCTTTTATTTTTCTCTCCGTATCTCTTGCGGATTATCTTGAGATTCCATTCAATCTGTCACAAATTCGTAATTAAACGTTCCATTTGCAAACGACTTAATTAGAATCTCCGTCCTTTCTCTTTCTCTCTGTGTAATTTAATTGAAATGAGAGATTAACTGCTTTTATGCTACTCAACCATTTCTTTTCTTTCTTCTGTAGATTTTCCTGTTAACTGACCCTCTAATCCATCTTAGCTGCTACTATCTTATTAATTAAATGACCTTTCTCACGAAAATCCTTTGCGAAGAATTCTTTTAATAAGATTTTTCTCGATACTAGTATTAAGTTTGTCTTTCTCTATTTCAATGTTTTAATAAATTATTCTGTACAATAACAAAGATATCTATCTACGTGGTGTCATCTTCATTCTTGCAATAGTAACAAAATAAAACAAAGTAGTACTATGTAAATGTTGGTTTTGTAGTTGCTTATTATGTAGGAAGTTTTGCTATGAAATAAATCCATTTAGTAAATATGAAATAATTAAATGATAAGGTCAAACTTTAGAATATATACATTTTAGTTATTTCATTATTCTCTCTAAGTACTAGATTGATATTGAATCCACATTTCGAATGTACATTCTTTTTCCCCGTTACTTTCAAAATTGTCAGAAAATGAATCTACACAGAGTCCGAGAGAGAAATGTACACATGTTTAAGAAAAAAATCTATATACCATGTTTCTTAATTACATTTATTGTTCAAACATATGTGTTACAAATCTTCAAGTAAACTTATGTTCATATTAGATGTTCAAAATAATGGCCGTTGCTAGGGACGCTCGAGAACCTTTGCCAGAAGATTAGAGAGGCATGTGCATTTGTCTCCAGCGACCGCTCATCGTTCCATGCGCCTCAAATTTCCCTGTTTGATTGTTAGGCGGGTTGGGTAGTTCAGTACCAAACTCCCCTCTTCACTGACGCTGCACTTCGATGGCATTTCCAAACGTGATAAGACACTTCAAAAAATACTTACACTGCTCGAACGTCAAGCATGCTCCTGCCATTTTCTTATCTCACTAACCGTCCCGACAGTACAGACATCTGTTAAGCGAAAAGCCGTACTACAACATAATTTTAACTGAAAACAATGCCGACATCTGTTGGGCAACAAACCATACTACAAGATACTTAAATTTCAGAACAATTTTCAATGCCAGTATCCTGATACGGGATGACAAAAAGTGCATATATTTTTCTGGCGGACTCTGTATAAAGACTTCCTTTTAACAAAAAACGCTAAAATGGAAGAGCATTAGAATAACCATGCCAAAATAGCAGGGAGTATATGTAACAATTTTTTTTTGGGGGGGGGACATAAACATTCAAATCAAATAAATTTAATATGTGGTACACAGTTGTATTGAAACATTTGACATCAAATTATAGCGTTGGTAAAAGTAAATGAAACTACAATTTCACTTATATTTATGCTTCTACAACATAAAAGGGAAATATTTCCTTGTTCTATCTTTACAACATGCATAGATTTAATCAGTAACGTGAATATTTTAAAAGTAATTAAGAGTATTATCTTGTAAGAAAATAACAAATATTATAGGAAGTTTTAATAAGTTATGTGCTGATATTTATATAAATAAAAGAGGTTGTAAGCTATTTTTCTGGAATGGATAAAAATAAAAGGTTTTAAAGAAAAAAGAGCGTATTTTAATACTTCTATGTGCATTTACCGGATAATTTTATCCTAGTCCCTCGTTACTGCTTTCTTTCTTTGTTTGTTTCTTGGTGGCTCTGTTTTGCTTCTGTATATTGCTATTGTATGTAAATACTATAGTGTTTATGAAACGATTGGATGATATTTTACTATTTGTAAAAATATATACATATAAATATATATAAAAGACAATAAAGTGTGATAATGAGTTTAAATTACCTGTGAAGTTTAATTTATGATTTCGATTTAAAAAAAAAAAAACTATATTTTAGGTGTTAAACTGCTCATGCTGTGTATTGTCGAAGCTAGCGATCCTCCTCTTCCTTGTCACGAACTTCAGACCCAAACATAGAAGTAAATCTCTAATCTCCATAAAAACACAGCATATTATATAAGAATTGTAGTTCTTTTTATAAAGTTTGACCGAAATAGAATGTATTAAGCTAGTGACAAATAAGTTTCCGCATAAGCTTAAGCATAAATTCCAGTTACCAGTTGTGGGGCGCCGGAAAATAACTATTGGTAGAAACTGTATTTCCAAGGCATGTCTTCATTATTTATGAGCGCAAATAATGATTGCATGAGATCATTTCGTTTTCAATATAACATCGGGTTGATTTAACCCTTTTCACCTCCTTATATTTTATGCATTCAATTCCAAGCAAAAGGGTTATTTCTGCATTTTGTAAAAGGGTACATATGAAGTTTCATTAAAATCGAATACATTTTATGAGTTATCGTGGAACAGAAGGACGAACAGAGACGTAAATGCTGATCGAGCCGAAAAATACTCTATACATTAGATCTAACTTTCAGATAGTTCCGTAAGGGATTTCATATTGAACTGTGTCAGAAAAGAAAAGCAGTTTTAATTGCGCTTTAAACACGGTAATGTTATGATAGCATTCAAAATATTCATATGATTGTCCTAGAAATACCAAGTCTTTGAGTAATGAAAAATGCCAAAACGTTTCGCAAACTGGAAACTGATTTTGCAACAACCCAGGATTTTTTGTGAGTGGAACAGCTGTATGGGTATTGTTTGTGCTATATTAACAATATCAATGTGTTGAAGTATAGCGTTCTGAATAACATACCAGATAGACCTTGTAGTATGGTTTGGTCCATAAAGCACAGAACTTCACCGATCCAGCTTCGGAGGTTTCTTCTCATGTGTTTAGCATATCGTCGCATCAGAACCAAAGAAACGTAACTCCATTTTCGAAGGTTTACAGGCGAGAGGACAAAAATATTATTTTCTTAGAAAGATGTGTTTTTAATAAGATGGTAATTGAGCTACATTACTCGTACATCAGATGATCGACAAGAACAGATGGCATTACGTTCCATTTACATCAAGTGAGACTTTCAAAATCATGTCCCAACATAAAGGAAAAGAAGACCGTATTTTTGGAGTTACGTTCCTCTGGTTCTCATGCGACGATATAAGAATGAAAGCATCTCGAACCATAGCATTACCTGGTTCGCCACTTTCTATGTAACAGTAAGCCGAGAGTCAATATTCTGGACATGAATTTCAAACTCTTGCATAAGTTAACCTCTCCGCTAGCCTGCAGTTCGGTTTGATTCAATTTAGGAGAGCCGTTAAATTTGAACGCATTACGTTGCTTTGGACTCCTATGCGAACTGTAGTTCCACGTCTCATACTCACTAGGTACTGAAAGAAACCCTAAACTCCAATCCGATCAACCAAATCTTGATTCGATTCATACTGAAATCACATACATTAATATGAAGCATTGATGGCTTAGTGGGACGGCACGCACCTTCTTCGAGGATCCCTGATTCGATTCCCAATCAAGTGAGTTTCTGATGGACAACATCATGAACGTGGGGTTTCTCGAAATTCTTCCTTTTCCTTCCACATTACCATTACATTAATTATTCCATAAGCATTTATTTTAATTCATCACCCGTCTTCTTTTAGCCTATTGTGGGACGTTAAGCCAGAGATTTCGTTGCAAAATATAAGCTTAGATCACAAAGGAGAAAAACGTAAGCGAGATTCAACCATGGCTTCGCTGCTCTCTTGTGGCAAAGCGGCCAACGTACGTGCCTTTCGCATGGGAGACTCTGTTCAGTTCCCGGTGGAGATGCACGTGGTTCGAATCTTATGTTAAGCTGCAGGTCCACGTCTCATATAGCGTTGTGGGTGAAATAGACGTTAAAGTGAAAATCAATCCACCACGACTTCTTTCCAGATTTAAAAAAAAAAAACATTTTTTTTTAAATGTGTCAGTTTAGCTCAGCTCCATAGAAAGAAATTCACTCAATACTAGTGCAATGATGAAGAAAAAGAGAAATTGAAGAAGAAGCAGAGACATAAAAATGCACATCACATATGAACTGAATTTAAGTTTATCTTTTCCTCTTTCTTTCGAACTACGTGTTTTTATATTACCTTTTAAAAAAACTGAGTCCCATTTTCCCTATTACCATTCAGGTCGCTTCTCTCAAGTTAAAGAGGAAGAAAAAGACCAAACAGATGCTTTGGCAATATCATTTGTCGCTTTTCTTTCCTTCTTTTGCTTTTCTCTTTCTTTATCATTCTACCGGAGATCATGTAGCTACTTCTTAGCAGAATTGTTAATACCGAAAGTAGAACAAAAATTACTTTCGACATTTTGCTAGTGTGACACAGAATTAAACATAATACGATACGGTGTATATATATATATATATAGGGTTGCCAGATTTTTAAGAGCAAAATGGAGGACATTTTGCTTCTTCACCATTAAAATTTTCCGCGATTGCCAATATTAAAATTTATTTACAGTAGTTTATATATTGTAATACAGTACAACCCCTCAAATCCGAACCCCGGAAATTCGAAAACCCGGCAAATCCGAACACGTTCTCAGGAAAAAAAATTAACTACAGCTGGAAAATGAAAAAAAAATAGATTTAATCACAGAAATTTAGATTTTTTAAGGTTTTAACATTATTAGACTTAATGCTTATTCAAAACGTTATAAAATATAGTTAAGTTTAGATAAAATAGGAAATAGTTTATGTCTACTTACATATTTCAAAAAATCCAAAACAATGAAATAATTTTAGGTTAACTGGATTACGATTCACACGAAAAATTACAACACAAGATTAAACAAACACTGATTTTTCACTTGAAGTCAATTATCTTTAACTGTCAAAGATTAGAAAATAAGTATGTAATATTATTTCCCGGGTAATCCGAACCCCCCGAAATCCGAACAGGCTTCAGCCCCAATTAGTTCGGATTTGAGGGGTTGTAGTGTATCTATTTGGTAGAGACAATACTAATCTGTAATTTTCACTTCACCAATTTTGTTATAAAATGATTCTCTATGAAATAATTCTAGACTGCGCGAGAAAAACAGTATAAATATAGAAATTGGCCAATATGAGATAAGTCAAAATTGAAGATCACTGTGCTCCACCTCCAGTTAACTTGGTATAAGTCAATTCCAAACTTGAGTTGAATAATCGCGTATTGGCACTGTTAGTATAAGTGATTCATACTTATGCTTGGTAAAATTTTTAAAAAAATCGCCTTCTGAAAACCTCTGTTTTTTGACATAGTGTTTCTCCCACACAGTCTAGAATTACAAAGTTCCTGTAATATAAATGAGTGTTTCCAATAGTGGATCTCAGTGCACGTAAATTGGTCTCGGTTTTGATGAAGGTAGAGGTTACCCCCTTTGCCCAATGCAGCCTCCAAGGTGTTGTAAAAGGAATCTCTTTCATAAAGGAGTTTGTTTCACGAGGACACGTCCTATGCCCAATGCAGCTTCTAGGAGTAGGTTGTACAGTCCGCAGCGAAAAACCTGCAACACGAGCATATAAGTTTATTGTGAAACTACGCCTAACAGCGCAAGGAATCAACATAACGTCTAAGTGGCACGAATCTCGCCAGTAGAAACCTCGGCGTCCTTGAAGCAAAAGACCTTATCGTTTCACAATAAACTTATATGCTCATGTTGCAGGAGGTGTTTTGCTGCGGGCTGTACCAGAAATTAGGTAAGGTGGGATCTCCGTTGTCCAATGCTGCCATCGATTTAGGGGCCGTTCAAAAATTTTGTGGCCCCTGATCCAAAAAATCCTTTTTATTTTGAGAACTATATATAGTGTAGCCATACCAAAACTTACAATCTACTCAGTATGATGTGCTTATTCCGTAAAAAATATGAAAACTCGAGTTAGTTGCCGTTCAAAAATGTTGTAGCTCCTGATCCAAAAATAATCAATATATTTCATTCAATAAAACATTTTCTTGTACGCCCCATATTTTGAGAACTACATACAGGGTGTATCTTTAATGATGTGTCAAAGTTCAAGGGATTGAGAATGACAAAAGAAGTTATTTAAGATAAGAAGTTGTTATCAAAAAATGCGTCAGTTCTTTACTATAGCCCGCGAAAATGTACCAATATAGAACAAAAATGAATAAAACTAGAGAACGAATTGTCGGAGAAAGGTCGGGTCAAAGGAAATACTGCATTATTTGACCTGTAGATTCGATTCATGTACAAATCGATGACGAACAGTGGCGGCGCAAGGCAGAGCTCATATGACAGCACTGGTTGGGATTGAAAACATTGGGTAAGACGTAACGGGAGGATGAAAAGGACACAGAAAGCAATTTGAGAGACGGATCCCTATTTCGGAAGTGCAGCAATCCCGAACTATAGCCTTGATTGGGTAAAAAGTACCGGGACTATTTTCTTTGACCCGATCTTTCTCCGGCAATTTATTATCTCGTTCTCGCTCGTTTGTAGGATTAGTCAATCGAAGTTTCGGCAGGCTATAGTTCGGGATTGCTGCACTTCCGAAATAGGGATCCGTCTCTTGAATTGTTTTCTGTGTCCTTTTCACCCTCTCGTTACGTTTTACCCAATGATTTAATCCCAACCAGTGCTGTCATATGAGCCACCCCTTGCGCCGCCAATATTTCTCATCGATTTGTACATGAGTGGAATCTCCAGGTAAAATAATGCACTATTTCCTTTGACCCGACCATTCTCCGACAATTCGTTCTCTAGTTCTACTCCTTTTTGTTCTATTTTAGTACATTTTCGTTCGGCTATAGCTCAGAACTGACTCATTTTCGGGTAACAACTTATCTTAAATAACTTCTTTTGTCATTCTCCATCATCCCTTGAAGTTTGACCCATCATTAAAGATACACCCTGTATAGTGTAGCCAAACCAAAACTAACAATGTACTCAGTATGATGTGCTTATTCCGTAAAAGATATGAAAACTCGATTAAGGTGCTGTTCAAAAATGTTATGGCCCCTGATCCTAAAAGTTCAATATATTTCATTCAATCAAACATTTTCTTGTACGCTCCATATTTTGAGAACTACATATTGTATAATCAAACCCAAAATATCACTTAACTCAGTATGATGTGCTTATTCAGTAAAAAAAAAATGAAAATTCGATTTAGGGGCCGTTCAAAAATTTTGTTGCCCCTGATCCAAAAACTAATTATTAGCCAAGATCGCAATCTTTTTATCTATATTGTTTTTGCTCATTCCTAAAATTCTTGTTTAATTCTGTCGACAGAGATAATATTTTTGCAAATATTCTGTCACATTCAGCATTTGCTGTTGGATATGGTAAAAACGTAAGAAGCTATTATTTTTCTTCCGATGTAACTTTGCTTTAGCTTCTCAGATGACTATCCCCTTAACCAAATAATGTTTTTCGTAGAATTCATTCATTCTAATATCCCTCAACTTTTAGCAAGCATTATTTTCAAGCCATAAAATGAGGACAAAATGCGTTCCGGCTTACTTACAAGGGAATACATCAATTTTGTTCTTTTTGAAACCGGATAGTCCAGCTAAAAGCCCGACGTCTGGTAACCCCAGATATGTACCGAAATGCAAGAAGGAAGAAAAAGCAAAAGATAACTAATGATACGTAAATTTCTTTTTCAAATCCTGAAGGTCCAACAAGCAGACTGCGCATCTTCAATAACGCAAGAATATTATTATATTTGAAAAGGAAGCTAATGGCACAGATAGATGTATATATATATATATATATATATATATATATATATATATATATATATATATATATATATACATCACGATTCCTTACGTCTCCTAGAGTGTCTCGGGAGATAGAAGGATACGTTGCAATTTGTATAATGAGGATGTATTATCGATCCCTGCTCTCTTTCTGTATATACGCAGCCGGGAGTTCGTTGTATCTTTTACGTTCTGTTAGCTGTCCGGGAAAAACGATAACATTTCCCCCTTTTTGCTTCCTTCTTTTCCATTTTCGAAGCACTCGAGATTTCATTTCAGAATACACTTTAGCTGCTTAATATTTTTTCTTTCTTTCGTCGTCTACAGGGATCACAGCTACAGCGTATGAATTCTTTAAAGAAGATCATTGATCGTTTTACATCTTGTGATTTTGAAGTGCTAAACCGCAAACTATAAGTAACAAGTTAGTTTTATTACGAAAATATCCCACAGATTTCTGCATTTTTTCGTCCTACGGTCTCGCACCGAGTTCCCCCCCCCCCTATCATTTGTACCTTTTCTTAAAATACCTTTTCATTTTTTTCTGTGTGATCAATAATAAGGAAGTAGTGCATGTTTTAAATTTTAATACAGGTGCCATTTTGAAACAAGATGGCGTATCGAAAAAGATGATAGGAACAAAAGTCATAAAGCTTTTTACTAGGATTAAAAAACACTTTTTGGCTCTCTTCTAACATTAATATTAAGGAAATTACGGATCTTATATATATATATATATATATATATATATATATATATATATATATATAAAAGAGAACGTACAAAATCCTTTGTCCGCTCATCACGCTAATACGGCTGAACCAATTTCTTTCATTTTTGGGGGGTTATTAGGATTTGGACCCTAGATGGTTTTTATCATATCACTTTAATTTTTAATTACCAGTGTCTTGAGATAATTGACCATTCAAGTGTCCATAACGTACAAATCCTTTGTTATTAGTTCATCATAGGTAAAAATAAACGTATTTATATGCAACCCGCATGACCGTGTCACTCGGCGGGTTAACATAAATGACAGGCGATATACAGCGGAAAATAGCTTGAATCTTCTGTTTAAAATTTTTTAATTGATTTGCTTATTTTTACAGACACTTTTACAATATGCCAGCACCGGGATGACCGCAGCGAAGCGGGGCGGGTTAACATAAATGACAGGCGATATAATGTTAAGATTTACTGCAATCTTCTATGGTTTTTATCATATCACTTGAAAGCGAAAAAGTAAAAATTATCTAAGTAACAAAGTTTATTGCGTTCCGGGGTGACCGCAGCGAAGCGGGGTGAACGCTGCTAGTATATATATATATATATATATATATATATATAGTTAAACTGCTGCCATTTTGACTTAAGATGGCGAATGTCGCTAACCAACTAATTACTCTGTCAAGCAAATGCGCATAGCATGTGAACATTATCATTTCAATAAGATTTATTATACCCATATACACTGACCTGCCCCTAAATGAGGCAAACTTACCTAGTTCCGTGTTGGAATCCCTCTCTACCATTAAGAACTGCAGCGACGAGGCGAGGTAATAACTCCACCAGCTTCTGGATGTCATCTGAAGATATTATAACCCATGCGTCCTCCACATCAGCCCACAGCTGGTCCATATTCACTGGTGGGGCTTGCCTGCTCCGTACATTCCTTTCCGCGACATCCCACAAATGATCCAGTGGACTTAAATCTATGCTATGGTCGAGGGCCTGCATTAATTGGAGCTCGGTAGATTATTCCTCGATCCACTCAACATGATCCGGAACAGTAAGCTCGTTAGAAAATGGTCGATCTATTGGCATGAACAATGGTCATGAGCAGGTGTACATGGTCCTCCAGAATGTCCAGATACAGGTTGGCATTCAAGGATCTCTATACGCGAACAAATGGTCCCAATGATGCCCAACCGAAGATACCCCAGGCTATAATAAACTCACCATCACCTTGCCTGACATATGGACTTCATCCTATTGTCCCCAGATTCAAACTCTCCCATCTGCGCGTGTAACCGGAATCAGGACTCATCACTCCAGGCTACCCGTTTCTACTATTGCATGGCTTAATACCTGCGCTTTCGAACCCATACAAGATATTCAGTCTGATGGCAGCCTGCGAGCAAGGCACTCGAATTGATCTGCTGCTCCTTAAGTCAAGACGATACAAGAAACGTAGAACTGTCCCTGCACTAATACTTCTCCTACAGGATGGAATCTACATTCCGCTGGGATGTGATTCGGGACAGGGTCTGGCCCCTATTGGTTCGTACAAAAGGTCACAGCCGATGCATTGAGGGTTTACTCACCTTACACTGTGACCGGTTCCCAAATGTCTTTCCTGCACTTGTAAGCCTATGATATTAACACATTCTTGTAATTTTAATACACGAGAACTCCACTTGATTTGCAATATCTGAAATGAAGTGCGGCACTCGTCGAACACCAAAAATCTGATCTTGGTCGAACACATTTAACAAAGAAAAGGCAGACTTTGGTAAGTGAACTTCGGGAATTTTTTTTCGAGGAGGTAGTGCACATTTAAAGAGTTAATATTACAAACTGGGAAAGCGCAATGGGCAAAAATAAGGGCGTAATTTATCAAGTTACGGCGTGGCGGGGTGAGTAAAGTGTGCAACTCATATGCAAAGGATCCGGGGTTCGATTCCCATTCGAGTCAATCCTTGTTTCGTTTTATGCTTCAACTAATAAAGTAACCAGTTGTAACTATAAATAAAATGATAATTCACCATATGTTTATAATGAATAAAATCAATAGAAAATTTAAAATCACTTGTAAAATCTTTCAATGATCCATGTTAATAGCAAGAAAATTTAATATATTCCGTAAATATACTGATATCACGAGTTGTATTCTGGTTACGACAGTCAACGGTGCCGAATTCTCTGTAAATTTGCGGGAGGGGGGGCATTCATAAAAAATACATGTAACAATACAAAATACATATGAAAATACATATTTACAAAAATACATAGGCCCACATGAGCTTGGGAAGACGGGCCCCCCATGATCGGCGCCCTTGACGACAGTCGTTGTGTAATAAATGTTCTTGACGCTTCGTGTCTACATCTGTTGACAGTGTGCGATTTACAAAGCAGTTGAGGGGGGAAGTCTCCTTTGCTAATACTGGATGTTGCTATAACCAAATCAGATTTCCACCTCATTCCCCTTGTAATTCTCACACTGTCAACAGATGTAGACACGAAGCTTCAAGAACATTTTTTACATAACGACTGCAGTAACAATAATATTTACGGAAGAGATTAAATTTTGTTCCTAGTTAACATGGAACATCAAAATAATTTACAAGTGATTGAAAATTTCTATTGTTTTATTCATTATAAACATATGGTGAATTAATATTTTACTTATAGGTACAAATGCCTACTTTATTGGTTGAAGCAAAAAACAAGAAAAATAGTTTGACTGGAACGAGAATCGAATCCGAGACCCTTTGCACTTGAGTCGCTGATTCTTCTGACTCTGCCACGCCATCACTTGATAAATTTGTGCGTCGTACGATATATGCGTCGAGTAGAAAACTTTAAGACGGTTTTCCTCCGTCATTTTTACCCATTGCGCTCTCCCAGTTTGTAATATTAACTCGTTAAATGTGCACTACCACCTCGCAAAAAATGGCCCCGAAGTTCACTTACCAAAGTCTGCCTTCTGCTTGTAAGTTCCATGCTTTTGTCATTCGCTGGACGACTACTATGACTTACAGAAACAGGTCCTGCCTATTTATACCTCTAATGTGAGTAACCCTGGCAACTATATGTGGGTATGGCACTGCGAGAACTTCATGCAGTCAGATGTCAATAATTTGGTGTCACGTCAGTATACGGTTGTATTCATATACCCCCTAACTCGTTTATACATCAAAAGTCTAACTTCCAGTTTAAATGGAGTATTAAGAGGGAAGGCGCTACCTATTCTTTGAACGCTAAAGCGTTCTCTTATCGTTTTTGAGATATATAGATCAATAATAAAACCGAGAGTTGTGGTGAATTTCTATCGCTTCCCGTCTTAGTAGAGGATAAAGGATGTAGATGGAGTGTATTCTTGGTCTCGTTAGTTCATTGCAGGAAGCTGCTTTCCTTTAATTATTCTGATTTTGCTCTATAGTCATTAAAGATAATACCGGAAATAGTTGATTTCTACCACTTCCGGTGGATGGATTACATCAATCGATGAATTCAACTCCTATCTTTTGACCCTGTACAGTCTGGTCAAAATTGATGGTGATGTAGAGTACGATTGTTTTATCCTGGCACGCTTCCCGCCAGTGCACTTGGTTGGCTTTTAAAGTACTTTCCACTAGCACTCACGTGAACGTTTTAATCCAGTACAAGTCTTATTGGTTTGTTGCGTAGGTGACGTTAGTTGTCAGCCAGCCCATCAAATGAGATCATTGCTGTTTGGCGGGTATTTTGAAGTGCTTAGTTGCCACACATGAACAAGTCTGTTACAGTGACTTGTGAGTGGTGTGTTGTATTGCTGTATTTCCTAGTGTATTGTAACTCGCAACTTATCTGCGGCGTTGCAGACAGATCCATCCTTTAGGCAGAATAAAACAAACATACTCTAGTTCTTGAGATGTTTGTCTTCCGGACGGAGAAACACATGAACAAACAGGATTAAAGTTTCGGCTTGTAAACCAAACTAAATGATTATTAATTTACTAGCTGAACCTGCGCTGTCTACTCAGCGCATCGTTCTGTTATGAATATGAATCTCCTTCCCACTGTGCATCTCTTCTTACTCACACAAGTAAAGGATAGGAGACTTACAAAGGAAATGAATTGCTATGTATAGATGCTGGAGTGAGTTTGTAGCAAATTCGTAGAAGTAACAAGGTATTAAATGGAAATATTTTTTCTAAGAAATCCATATAGATCTAATTGCATCCCTTGAGGTCTTTGAAGTAGGGATGGCCATTTCCGGAAAAAGAGTTTTCCGGTTTCCAGAAATCACATTTTCCGTTTTCCGTTTTTCCGGAAAATTTTCCGTTTTCCGATTTCCGGAAAATTTTCCGTCTTCCGTTTTTCCGGAAAATTTTCCGTCTTCCGTTTTTCCGGAAAAAATATTTTCCGTTTTCCGTTTTTCCGGAAAATGTGGCCATCTCTACTTTGAAGTTGCCTGCATGCAATAGGTTTTGCAATTCAGATTTAAGCAAAGCGCCTGCAATGTTCGTCACCCGTCATACGTTACTTCTATACTGGTTGTCGAACACTGTAATTTCGGCCTGCTACAATGTTAATTTTATGTGCTCGAAACGGCCCCTAAATGTTGAATGGAACAATAACGACACGGGTTTTGAAAATTTGAATGAGAACTGGACGATCAACACAAAATTTGGAATCGACCAGTGCAAACGGCACGTTTCTAGCATTTGTGGTTTTCGAGATCTCATTGTCGAAAGGATTGGAGACAAACATATAAACCTAGCATTTTAATCTATAGACTAGCTGAACCTGCGCTCTCTACACAGTACATCATTCGAATATGAGCATAAATATCCTTCTCATTCCTCACATCTGCACATGTCCCTTTACAGACACAAGTGAAAAATTCTTGTTTTAAACAAAAATCGTCTTTTTCATTATTATCTGCCATGAAACAAACGCCTGAGAGGTTTGCAACACCCGTTTACAGTTATGTGGTTTTGGAGTGTATAATGTGTAGGATATTATGATTTAGTTTTTTTTTTAATTTCAAGACTTCCAGTGTACCCGTAAAAATGTAATAAAGAAATAATGGCCATGTTTCTAATATCTAATTAGAACTGAACAATCTACATAAAATTTGCAATCGATCAGTGAAAACGTCATCTTTCTAGAGCCTGTAGTTTCCGAGATCTCATTGTCGATAGGATTGGACACAAACATACAAACGTCCACAAACGTATAGTTTAAAAGAACGCCAAAGATGGCAGCACAATTCATTTGCATTGATTTTGGAAAAGGTTTATTAAAATACAAAGGCTTTGAACAATAATTTAAACGATAATTTGCAAAAGGTCTATTTAAATCATTTATTTAAAGTACACATAATATAAAACATTTGTCTTTTTTTAAACATGAAATCACAAATAACCGTAAATCAAAGGTTTGAAATCCAAAGTTATAGGTTGGAGCTCTGGCGCTTTTGTTCATCTTTAACTTTGAGCAGAACCCAGCCTCTCTTATAACTGTTAATCTGTTAGCGAGGATCAGGCGTAGCATACGCACTTGTGAACATCGCAGACATACGTTATTTAGAGAATTGATGAAAGTCGACGCTTTCGGAGAGTCGCTTGTATTTGTGGAATATCATCATTATCATTCGTGATCACCATTATTTTCACTTCATTTCTCACTCTAGTCAAATCATACGAATAGGTTGTGCTGGTCCTTGGACCAATGCACAAGAACCTACCCCCGTAGGTGGAGCCACCGGCTCCTGGCTCTTCTACAGTAGACCGTGGCAATGTGTCTCGCTCCGGTCGCACCAGGCACCTCTCATTGGGTAGTCAAACCAGTTCGCAAATAACTAGACCCGGAGATTGTACTGATTCTGGTGACTCTGCTCACTCCAGTAAACGGCCTCGCGATAGATCTCGGTCCCCTGTTCTGACTACTAACTTATACTCTGCAATGGACACTGCTTCCGCTTCATCTTCCAATTTCTACAATACCAAGGAACCAATCTTTACATTTCTACTTACTGATTTCGACACAAAATACACCCATCCTAAGATGGTGTTTCCACAAATCATCAAGTACCTACCACGAGCCAGCATGGAAAATATCGTTAAGACTCGCAATGGATTTATCATTCGTTCTAAGGACCCGAATTTCGGTACAACACTCCAAAATAAAGCATCTTATGAGATCTTTGGTAAAAATGCGAAACTAACAAAACAAGCCGATAGGAAAACAAAACAACCACCACCTCCTCGAAAACCGCCCATGTTTTCTCTCGTTATCAGAGAAGTGATACCAGAAATTAGTGATGAAGAGGTTCTTGAAGAACTTAAACAAGAGGGAATCGACATTAACAAGTGCATTAAAAATAACAATGACCCCACATACATGGTTCGCGTTCTATCTCGAAATCAAACTTAGTTAGACTATCTATTAACACATGGAGCTCCTATCTATAAGAAACGCCAACGTATTGAACATTCCAAAACAACAGAGTCTCTACCAATTCGGTGTGAGAAATGTCAAACTTATAATTCTTACTTTACACACCAATGTCCAAACGCTTATAAATGCGGGTACTGTAGTGGACCTTATGAAACAAAATCTTGTAAAAATCAGTAGCAACCACCAATTTGCTCTGCATGTAACGAAAATCATCCAACCTATAGTTATCCCTGTAAGGGTAAACCCCAAACAAAACCTGAACGTCCAGAACTCACAGTACCAGTACAAAGTTTTGACATATCCACACCACCTACACAGGTTCTCGCTCAGCCTCTCACTGTCGAAGATCTCCTTCGTTACATCACCATAGTACTCCAAAATGTTTTTCCATTCCAACTCGAGCACATTCTTCGGGTTGCCATTTCAACATCAAAATCTTTGTTCAATTTAAACTTTACAGCTAAATATTCAGCAAATTTGTCCACTTCAACATCGCGCCTCTGAAAACTGCAGTATAAAATCAACATGGCAGTATACATAATGGCTTTGACTTTACTCTTTGTTAAAATCCGATCATTTTATCAACACAAAATACTTCTAGAGCCACTCCTGCTAGAAGAGAGAGTTGATATTGTAGCTCTCAATGAAACAGCTTTAAAACCAATAATTTCTGCGCGACTTTCAGGGTATCAACCTCAACGATATGATTATCATGATGCACATGTGCGCGCTCAGGGAGGAGTATTGATTGGCTTTTCTCCAAAACTTCCTTATATGCAATAGACACTCCTGCATTTGCACAGTTACCTGAACATCTCTTCTTCTCTATATATTATCCTTCTCTCACAGTAAATGTAGCCACTATATATATCCGCCCTGGACATCCAATACCATTTTCTGTTTTCGATTACATAGCCCGTAATTTTTAAAACATAATTATCATGGCCGACATAAACATTCATAGGAGAAGTGCCAGTGAAAGAGAATGATTTACGGAATTTATTTCAACCACCCTACAGCTTTATATTCACAACCTCCCTGGTCCCACTCGACCAGCCAGTCAAACAACTCCAGATGTAGTAATCACTTCTTTATCGCTTGTAAACGACTATGAGTTGAAGGTTCTCGACACGATCGGGAGTGATCATTGTCCGATCAAACTGTCCATTAACAAGGCTCGTTCCTCTGTAAAGCATTTAAAACCTCATATTATTCCGCGTTATGATAAAGCCGACTGGCCTCAATTCCGGCAGTTCATACACAACCAGGTCTCAACTCTTCATCCACCAATTTCTGAAAATGAAATATATTTCACAGTCAACCAGATCACAGACATCTTACATACCAGTGCTCAACAAGCTATCCCTAGGGAGAAACTTTATCCTTCTAAACCTAAATTGCCTCCTCAATATATGTTTTTAGTACAAAAATCACGCTAATATTTCCGTGAATAGAAACAAACTGGAAACGATGAATATCTTCGATATTACCGGCAATGGCATCGCACAGTAACTAATTATCTCATAGCATATAATCGCGAAGCTGGATCAGCGCCTGTAATAAATTAAACGACGAAGCATATCCAAACCGGTATTGGAAATCTTTCCACAGACTCACAGGCAGAAATACTAAAATTTCGTATCCACTTTTGGACAATGGTGTTCCTCTCTTTACCTACCTAGATAAGGCCAACGCTTTTGCGACACAATTGCAGACAGTTTTCACACCTGAAATATCACCTCATTTACGTAAACGTATAGACTTCGCTACTATTCCCGCTCTACAGCCGTCACATTTACACATAATCGATGAGAAAGCCCCTCTTACATAACCAATCACTACTCATGAACCTCAACGCGCACTTCATAAGAAACGCAATACTGCACCAGACACTGATCGTATTTCCTACCGGCTACTAAAAGAGGCTTCGCTTTCTTTACTTACTTGTTGCAGTCTACAACTTTATTCTCCGCACCGGCTATTATCCTCTGGATTGGAAAATTTCAAAAATTTGCATGTTTCTCAAACCTCATAAAACGGCATATGATGTAACGTCTTATCATCCTACCCAGCTCATATCAGTTTACTAAAGACTGAAAAGTCCTGGTGCAAAGGCTTCATCTATATATCCATGAACATAATTTATTACCTACACATCAAGCAGGTTTTCGACCCGCATTTTCGACTAACGACCAGTTACTTCGTCTTTCAACGATTATCACCAATCAATATAACAAAGGTCTCCCATCATGTCTCGTCTTAATGGATCTGGAAAAGGCTTTCAACAAAGTTTGGCATTATGGGCTCATACGAATTCTGCAGAAACGTAACCTTCCGATCAGTTATCTAGGCTTTATATATACCTTCTTAACTAATAGAATCGTATTTGTTTACATACGATTTGTCATCTCCCATCCTATTTTTCCATACTCCGGAGTTCCACAGGGTTCTGCACTCAACCCACTTCTCTATTTACTGTACGCCTCCGATATATCACAACCTACATAGAATGTGTACTTATTTTAATACGCGGATTATACGGCGTTTCTAACTCTGGGCAAGACCATGCAGCAGATCAACACAACCTTGCAATCAATTCTCAATAATTTTATGCAATGGTGCAACACTTGGCGACTAACTTTAAATGCCGCCAAAACACAAGCATTGGTCTTTCTACCTTCTAAACGTCGCTCCAAAGTCCATCATAACACTCGTAGCCTTAATGTATCTCTACAAGGCCATCCACTTCGACCAACACCTACAGCTACATATCTCGGTGTTGTTTTTGACTCTAAACTAAGTTGGAAAGCTAATTTAGAGAAAATAACACAAAAGGCCACTTCGCGGCTCAATCTTCTACGGCATCTAACAGGAACTACTTGGAGTTTACACGCACCTCTCTTAATCAATACATACAAAATGTTCCTCAGGCCCATTTTAACATTTGGCCACATTGCTTGGTGCAATGCTCCAACAAAGTTCTACGACTCATTATCGATACTACAACGCCATGCCATTAGACTTGCATATCGTACAAAGTTACCATACCCGAACTTCATGACATACGACCACATCAACTTTCCTCACCTTATTCAACATCTTGCAGACCTCCGTTTGAAATACACACTCTCTCGTCTACCAGTCTCCCATCCATTACTCCTAGAAACTTTCCAAGCTGATGCTGAAACTGTCGCACCGCATAAATATCAGCATACATCGTTAAAAGTTATCCTCACGCTATATCTAAAATTCGGGCATCCTACAGCTGAAGAACACATCTTTCATATATATCTTATACCAGATTATTTGTTTCCATTTCAGCACTGTCTCAATTCAATATTAACCTTGGGCTTTCCCCGTGTCTCCATCAGTCTCGAGTCACCCCGAGACAGAAGTACTAATATGCATTCGTGTATCTATCACTATGTTTATGACTGTGGCTTGTACGCACTGCATTTCTTTTTACACCATCATGTTTATTTCATAAAAACACAACACAGTGGTTCTATGCCAAAGTTCCATTCTGTTTATACCTGCACTATTTATATATGTATTTTGTTTTCTTATATGCACATTTATATTTATTCACTCATTTAATGTTTTGTTTATTGTTACCCTCTAGTGGCTACGGTTAGGAGACACTCAATAAGCATACAATTATGAAATGAAAATCGATGAATAAAGCGTAACCTACCAATTCCCACCCCTTTAACCTTTAAAAAACACGCTTTTTTTTGCTATTGTAGCATTTTAAAAGATAGATTATAGTGTGCGTAAAATCGCGGCTCGTATCTCTTACATCCTCGTCGTAGGTTAATTCGACCGCAACTCCCCCTGTGTCTTCTCCTCTCCGCAGTTTTGTTGGAAGGCCTTCGTCACTGAATTCTTCATTCAACAAAACGCCACATGGATGATAAAAATGCAGTGTGTAGATTGACGTCAAATAAGGTGATTGTTGAAATGTAAACAAAGGAAACAATCTGCAGGTATGTTAAGAAATATATAAAAGCAAACGAATCAACACAAAATAGGAATTATTTTGTCTGAATGTAGCCCTAACTCACCTGTTAGTTGCGCTGGCTGAAAGGAAATAGAAATTAAAATATAACTTTAGCATTGATCTAATAATGAGAATTCATTGTCCATGATTTCAAATAAGTAATGTTTGCCATATTCGAAGAATTTCACTCCAACGTCAAAAATTATTATTATTATTATTATTATTATTATTATTATTATTATTATTATTATTATTATTATTATTATTATTATTATTATTATTATTATTATTATTATTCCGCACCAAATTATGTAGCATATATTCTTTATATATTTGAATGTAGAAAGAAAAGTATTGTGTATGAAGTATTTATTATTTAAACGATCCGTCTTTAAAAACAATACAATGTAAAAGGTCTGGTATCTTCCAGGGAAAACTAACAAAATATAAAATAATATATAAGAATGACTTATCTGTGTCTGCAGATCTATCTGGATCTGTAGAAAGTAGTAAATCTTCGTTCGTAGACACGACACTAAGATAAACACACAATGCATTGTAAAAACACTGGATATAAAATGTCCAAACATACGAGATACCGGCACTCGACATCAGGCAAAAGACAGTCTCTAGGCGCGATTACTTGCTTACATTATGAAAAAACAACAATAAAGCATATTGCGCTTATGAAAAATTTAAGGCCAAAGTTATATCTGTTTACGTAATTAAAATAAGAATAAATTCAAAGGTAATATATATATATATATATATATATATATATATATATATATATATATATATATATATATATATATATATATATATATATCTGTGACAGTGTTGTACACGAAACCTTCATAATAGTATGTGAATTAGTCGAATAAGAAGATTTACTTTCTAATTACAGCAAAGAATTTTCAACTACTCAAGTAAGAAAAAATAATGAACATCTTCCTACAGAGCCAAAAATAACAGCACTGGGGAGCCATGTTTTCACCACATATCAAAGAACTAAAACCCCTCTAAGCCCGCCTGCTGGTCTAGCTATAGAGCCTGCGTTTTGGTGCGTGTGGTCCTGACTTCAATTCCCGGTTGGATAGCATTAAAATTTGAATGTTTTACTGTGGTTCATATTCGATTTTTACACCGGTGGATCTACCCCGGGGCCGGGGGCCTGTCACTCAGTTTTTGAGTGATAAAAATAATTTAAGCTATTATTTATATAGTTTAAAAGTTTATAGTAAACTCATGATATACTGTACCTATCATAGCCTGGGTTCTGGCTGTCCCCCTCCCCAGTTTTTACTTCTAGATCAGCAACTGTCTTAAACTGTAGGTCTACGTGTAATAGGCTATACCCTCACTGCTGAAAAGGGACGCTAAACATCCACAAATAAAAAACATTCTGGCCGACCTTAATGTTTGTAATGTTTGTTGATTATCGCGAAGGAGGTTTATTTTTCAGTTTTGTTTCACTGTACATATAATTATGCCTCCTTATTTATTTACTTACTGACTTGTTTTTTATAAAGCTTATTTCATAATCTCTTTTGTAAACACATTCCACCCCTTATAATAGTATATTTCGTTCATTATTTATATGGTTTCTCATTTTATTACCATTATTATTACAGTTGTTGTTGACACAAATGTCAACGAAGTTTTTGTTTCCCTCACTTTGGTAGCCCAAAGCTCTGCATTAACCTGTAATACTTACTTAGTGGGATGATTGACGCTGTCCATTTTGCTCTTTGATAACGGATGTACGATAGTAGTTAATGCTACCAAGCGGTATATGACAATCTAATCGTCGAATTCAAAACAAACTAGGATCGGGCGCGTACATGTAGTAACGTTCACAGTGTAAGTTCGAGAATTCCAATAATAGTAGTGAGCGATAAATGTTATTACTATATCATTTTAAACTATATTCTACAATAATACTTGGATTGTTCAATATATATGCTTCTCTAAGCTGTAAAATATTTATTTAAGATACATTTTGTAAACTATATATTCATGTGTAGGTGAGTCCTTCCTTACCTCTTCACATAATCCTTATTGAGATTCAGTTATTTGTCTCACCTTTGCACCAATTTGTTCAAACCCTTTGTATAAAAAAAAATCAAGGCTCGGGTTATTTAGCACTCTCCTCACATCCTGCTTCATGTCTTCATCTGATTCGAAAGGTTCACTTTTTAATGCAAATTTTAACACCTGAAAAAGATGGAAGTAACACGGCACTACATTGAGGTTGTATGGAGGAGTGCAACAGACTTGCGCACACTTGAGATCCAAGATTACGCACACTTCTCAGTTATACAGATCAAGATCCAAAAATCAAGGTTTGCGCATTTTTTACAACGTTGCTAACTTAGATGTTTATAAGGTGTCCCAAAAGTAGGTATACAGTACCGTACTGATCAGGCTCATTGCATTTTATATAATTTCTTATTATTATGTTTCAGATAGGCTTAGTTTCTTTATTATTTGTTTTTTAATGTGTTTTTACTTACATCTTAAGCTAGGAAGAGCCGAAGCAAATAAACCCATAAACTAGAATGTTATACTTGATCAATGCAGGGGTGTATACCTACTTGTGCGCCACCCTGTATTATTATGAAAATAAAAAACTAACTTTGTGTTAACCAGAGCAAAACAGCATAGTCAATGTGCCAAAAATTTACTTTACTTTCTATGGCAGAGACTCAGCATCCACGAAAACGGACTCTTCTCCTTTCGCCGTAATAACATCTTGGATCTCTGCCATCTGCTTAATAGCTTGGAAAGTGCATATGGCTCAAGGAGGGCCCTGGGGGTCCCACAACAACACCATGTGATGTGCCCTATTACATTTTCCTGCCTCAGTTTTTGTTTCATCTTTTTATTCTCAGCCGTTTTTGATTTATAAGCATGGACTTTTTATCTGAAACAGGACCCACTTTTTGCTGCTATTTTGAAAATGGTGGCCCAAATCGAAAATTGTTTCCTACAAAAGTTGTTTCGTTTTTCAAGGACTATCGAATGAGGCATGATTCAATATATGTTCCTATTTGAAAATTTGAAGTTGGCCCCTAGGCCCCCTTCAAGGAGGGCCCTAGGGGTCACCACAATAACACCATGTGATGTGCCCTATGACATTTTCCTCCTTTAGTTTTTGTTTCATCTTTTTATTCCCAGCCGTTTTCGAGACGAGACTAAATACACTAAAAGTACTCCATGAGATGCACTAAAAGTAAGAGATGAGATGCACTCTGTCAAAAGCATCACTAAAACTATTCCACGTTACTGCTTACATATGGCTTTCGCTTTCGAATCTAATCAGGCCATGATTTCAAAACGAGTTAAAACGACCTGAACGAGCGAGCCATTTATCAAACTCGAATCGACTCGAACTAAAAACACTGACTCGGCTCCAAACTCGACTCAAGAAAATTAACTTTGACTCGACTCGTGCCCATCTCGAATCTCTATGAGTAAAATGTACACAATCGTAATCTTTGAAAGCTCCTGCCTGATAATATTACAGTGAAACCTGTCTATGTTGGCCACCATCGGTTCCATCGAAAAGTGGTCAACTTAGACAGGTGGCCAACTTACAGAAAATAAGTGTGATTTGTGTATTTTTACATAGGATTTCTAGTATTACTTGTTTGTAAAATTTTAATAAGCAGTGGCACTATTAAGACATTCCTCATTTTGAGGTTTAAAAATAATAATATAGAAGTACACAGTTAACGGATCAACTCTAAGTTTCTAGAACAATATAGCAGAGTGAAAACATTTTTAAATAGACATGTTTGTAGGTAACGCGGACGAATTTAGAAAAGTGAAAACAAAAACAATTCCAGTTCCGTGAAATGAAAGTATTATAAAAACCGTAGACAATTCAGTCTAGGTGTGCAGAAGAATCTATCAACCTCCTAGTTACCACTCTTGCTTCGTCGAAAAGTGACATTGGGAAGGAGTAATGCAGTTTCTGATGGCATGGACGTTAAGACACTGTAAGTACGCTCGCAAAGAGCTCTGTTAGTGACTCTGGTGAAAAATACACATAGACAATCCTGACATGTAAAACCAGAATGTGAACCCTTCAATATCTTGTAAATATCATTCATTTAATAAGCCTTTTTGGTAATGGTTTATCTCATATGCTCTTTGTTATATATAATTGTAATATATTAGTTTTCTTCATGTAATGCCTATAAAAGTAAATTTCTAACTCTATACTACCTCTCTCAATTTTAGTCATCCCAGTACACCCTCCTGCACTAACTGTATCCCACAGCACCATCAATGTTGCCAACACGTTTCTTCAACCCCTCCCCATCCTTCTCATAACTCCGCAAACGAACCTTCATCTACAAACAATACCAAACGAAAGAACCCCAAGAAACAGTGGCGTTCCAGTCAGAACAAACAACCTCCATCCCAGAATGTTTTTTTCCACACAATCTACCCAAATACCTATTCCTCCCTACACGTTTTATCATCCTTTTTTCCAGTATCCCCCACCTCCGTTCCCTCCTTCTGCCCCTGGGACCACACTAAACACACCTAAGAATTCAAAAAACGGCCAAAATTAGCGCGGGAGTCACCTCACCGCGCGTTAACCACCCAATCTTCGCTCCCCCTTCCTCTTCCTCTCCCACAGCGACCAGTCAGGAATACCATACCCTTCCCTTGCAGTTTAAGGGCAATTCTCCGTATATACAGGGCACTTACGCAAACAAAGACTTACTTTTTTGCCTCGATAGTGGTGCAGACGTAGGGTTATTTCCATTTGAATTATTGGAACCGAATGCGCATACTTTCCATCTCCCGTCCCTTCTTCACGGTTTGTCAGACAAACCCGTCCAATTAAATCGCGCTACTATTCTCAAAATTAACTTTAATGGTCGTAATTACTCCATTCTTTTTCGGTTAGTTCTCTTCAAAAATTCCCACCCCTTCTTTCATCACGTTTTTTGCAAGATCACCAATCAATTTTGGATTACTCACAAGGCACTTTGTCCTTGAAACATTTTGGAAAAATGCCACATACTGTAAAAGATAAAAACCCTGTTAGTATTAACATCTCGCATTTCTTTCAAAAACACTCCAAACCTCAGGTTGTATTTTTTGCGCGGCGCACTACCGATATTCCCCCTCATTCTGTTAGATTCGTACCACTTGCTACTAATGGTTGTTTCCCTGATGCACAGTTTCGCCTACATACACCAATTTCTCGGAATTTAAGTAAATGTTATATGGCACATACTGTAGTTTCCACACAAAACCTTGTTCTCCCGTTAGCTAATCTCACAAACAAAAAGCAAACAATTCAGGCTCATAATCCGGTAGTTATAGGTTCTCTCTTTTCCCAACAAGACAATGACCAAAATATCCTGACTGTTAGGCAAATATATTTTCCTACAGACGAAGATGCGGCACGCAACAAAGAAAAGCGTCTTAAAGAAATTGGTCATCTCATAGATATTAGTAAATTTAAGCTGTCTCCAGACATGACTGAGGAACAACAAGCTCAAATGCGGGAATTACTCTCCGAATATGCCTTTTTATTTCAATGGGCAAGTAACCATTTTACCAAGATAGATTCTTTTGTGGCAACATTAGATTTAGAAGACAAAACTCCATTTCAGTGTAACTCTTTTGTCATTCCGCACAAATTACGCCCCAAAGCGAGAGAGTTAGTTATACAACTTTTGAACCAAGGGATTTTTGAAAAATCGGATTCCCCCTATAAAAACAACATCCTCTTTGTTTTAAAACCAAATTCTGAATCTCTTAGGGCCGTATTTGATTTGAGGGTTTTGAATGGGAAATGCCGTACTTTAGCTTCTCCATTACAGGACATACAGGACGTTATAGATTCGCTTAGTGATTCCACTTTTTTTTCGAGTTTCGATCTCCATTCCTCTTTTCATCAGTTATCCCTTCATCCTGACGATCGCCCTGCAACAGCCTTTAGTTTAAAGGGCCTCTCTTTGCCCTTCAATCATATGCAACTCACTTCAATTCCACAGGGTTTCAAAAATTCATCTATTTTATTACAACAGGTACTGCAAACTATCTTTCGGAATTTATATACCAATAACATTACTTCGTTCGTAGATGACATGTATATCCATGCTGATTCTTTTGATCACATGATGACAGTTTTACGCGCATTTTTTCATACAGCTGCAAAACATTCCTTGCTGTTCAATATCAACAAATCAGTATTTGGCGCTAGACGGATTAAATGCTTAGGTCATACTGTGGAAAATCATACAGTCAAACCTGATCCCGAGAAAACCGCTGCCCTCGCCAATGCACCCAAACCGACCACCATTAAAGGGTTAAAAAGTTGGTTAGCTTCGGCTAATTACTTTAGGAAATTTTTCCATCACATTTCTCTCATATTAGCCCCACTTTATGAAGCTATTTCGAATGGAAATCGCAAATTGATATGGACACCTGAAAGAGACCGTGCCTTCGACCAGATGACGCACTCTTCACTTCACCACCATTTCTTGCTTTGTACTCAACAAAGAACACAGAACATATATTAATGTGCGATTCCTCAGCCCTAGGCGTTGGCGCCGTATTGTTACAAAATGACCTTAGCTCTAATATCATTCAGCCCGTCTGTTATGTTTCTTCCAGGCATCCAAAAACTGTCAACCCACTCCCGATTTTTCATCAGGAATTGTATGCAATTTTCTTTTCGCTTAAGAAATTAGAAAAATACCTTCTGGGAAAACATTTTACTTTAATCACTGATAACATTTCCCTCTTCGCTATTAGGAAAACTGTTATCCCAAACGTAAAAATTCTCCGGTGGATCACTTATATCAACACTTTCACTTTTACAATCAAACACGTAAAAAGTCAGTCTAACGCAGTTGCCGACCTACTTAGCCGTTTTCCTTTGGACGTCTCGCCAGACGCCATTGCCTTAGAACAGGATGACACTCCTGATGCCGTCCTCTTTACCAATACGACTGATACTGACCAGACCCACCCATCCTTGGAGGACACTCCTCCTACTGTTCTAACTACAATAGGTGACAACACTGACCTACCAAATCTCCAGCTTCAGGACCGTTTTTTGGCAAAATTATTACGACTCTAAATACCAAAAATGAATCAGACCCGGCCTTTCAACGTCTCACGAAACAGTACGTTCTTAAGAACATCTTGTACAGAAAAATGTATCGTGCCTCGCAAACCCGTTTGCTTGTCTGTATTCCGGACGCGCTAAAACCTGCTTTATTTCAGGAATATCACGGTGAACTTACTCATGTAGGCTTTACACGCTTGAAATCTTGGTTAGCAAGTGAACTCAAATCTTGCAAACAGTGTGCAATTTTCAAACGCAATTATTTGCCCAACAATCCCAACATACAACGTTTTCCCCAAGCTCCCCTATTTTCGGTTTATAGCTTGGACTTAGCAGGGAAATTCATAGCCAGTGACCCAGAGAAATACCAATATTTCTATGCCGCAACCGAACATTGCACAGGCTTTACCATTACACAACACATCACTACCCCAAATAGTGACAATTTCATCTCCTTCATTACCATCCAAATAATCATTCCCTTTGGTGTTCCTTCCTGTATTTATACTGACCGTCAGTCAAGCCACACTTCCACTTTATCCCTGAGCTTTCTCAAATCACTCAACATTACAGTTAAGTATGGATTATCATATCAGCATTTCACACTAGGAAAAGTTGAACAACGTCTGGGCACATTGCAAACCAGTCTTAAATTTCTGTGTCAATCTAACCAAAAACTCTGGCCAAAATATTTGCCTCACGCCACTTCCGCACTTAACAAGACTCCATTAACATCTTTAGGTGTCTCATCTCATGAATTGTTATATGGAGTACCTCCTCGCCTACCCATAGATAACTTGCTACATGTTGAGAAAGAACATCTAGATTTATAGCACCGCCTTTTGGCACTGAAAGACATGAGGGATTTAGTTGAATATAGGAAGCACCAAGCATTTCTTGACTTCAAGAAAAAAGTCGAATCGAGCAAACCGCCCACAGAGTTTATACCGGACTCTCAAGCCTGGTACTTGTAAACCACTGTCCAGAATTTATAAAGGACCTTATAGGCTCATATCAACTGTTTCTCCAAACGAAGTCCTCGTTGACATAGAGGGTAAACCCACCCTTATAGGAAAGACTCGTTTGAAACATTACGTACCACCAACAACACCTAATTCAGAGTTCGAAATGAAATATAAGCGTATTTTGAAATCGTCTAATTAAAGTTTTAAGCTGACAAAACTTCCGACTTTGTCTCTCGTTCTACCATGGACTCATATTTCAAAAGGAACTTTACTTTCAAATCCCCTGTTAGGTAGGCAACACGCTTCACAAAAATCTTTCTCCCGTGCAATAATTTTCCGGCCGTACAATGCATTCATATCTCACCTCCCAAATCCTGATTTCATATTGAGGCATTGGCTCACTGCCCGACATACCACCATAACCTCTTATCCCTTTTCCTCCCTTCACGTACGTAAACCGCCACTTACTAATAGCGACCCAGATTTTTCTCAACCCACCCTTTCTTACAGATGCACGAAAACATCCTCTCATCCGCATTCGCTTATTTCCTTCCTGTATCTTAATCTTGAACAGCTGGTTCTGTTCAAAAACTTGAGCGCTCTAAGGATACATGAACGAAATCTGTTGAATACTTCATACAACTCACGCTCAATAGACATGGTTTGTATAAGAAACAAACACATTCACCCTTTACCATTTTCATCTATGCCATAGTATCTTAACACAAAGTGACTAACTTCCATTTTTTTCGATCCAAATATACGGTTATGTCGTGACCCAACCCAATGGAATACTAATTCCGCCACCATGTCCTTTCCTTTCCTACGACCCCTTTGCCTTCGGTACATCATAATCACTCACTAATTCAGCGTAACATACTGTTTATCTTCAAATTTAGATGTTTACTTTATTTCCACAACAACAACAACAACAACGAAAATAAATAAATAAAAATAAATGAGAATTTCTAGGTAATACGTACCAAATTTCTTCCTCTCTCATAATAATATCCGGTTCCCACAGCACTTACACAAACACTAAACTTTCACCCTTGAACCTTCCTTCTACTCGCATACAATTACGGTACAAACCTCCAAGAATATACCTCCGCACAGGTCATTTACCCTGAATTCTCTATGATGCAGTATGACCTACTTATGCTAGTGGACAAAACCGCCTCTCCCTACCGTTACTCTTCTACCAAAATATTTTGTTTCTGTTGAGGACCACAATAAAAGAACTACACCAGATTATAGGGACTACAATAATAATAATAATAATAATAATAATAATAATAATAATAATAATAATAATAATAATAATAATAATAATAATTCACTCCTACTTCCATCCCTTTTCCTCCTTGCAGTTTATTGTGTTGTCCCTCGTTCCACAAATTCCTGCCTTCGACTCCCGATTAGCTCCAATCACTTGCAATAATTATTGCCTCCTACAAACAACTTGCACTATTTTCTCTGTCTGTCACCGATTACATTTTTTTCACCCGTGACCTTTGTCAACAGCAATTTTGTGGTGCATACATGGTATCAGACATGTCTTATCATTATTTTTTCTTTTCACTTTTCTTTCCATTTTTTCTCTTCTTTTCATATAATGAAATTTGAATATAAACAGCCTTGCCTACAACCTAACAGAGATACTCATACACAAGCGTACTTTTATGCTTTTTGAGTTCCTTTCATTTACGTCCTACTTCCTGGACCCGTGCTCCACCCGCCCTGGGACAGCCATTTCCAGAATCCAAAGGGATGCAGCCAGCAATGTCTCCAGAGAATTCCTGTTCCTGAGAGATGCAAACAGCCCTGTCTACAGAGACTTCTTGTACCTGAGAAATGCAGCCAGCATGCCTCCAGAGAATTCCTGTTCCTGAGAGATGCAAACAGCCCTGTCTACAGAGACTTCTGTTCCTGAGAAATGCAGCCAGCATGCCTCCAGAAAATTCCTGTTCCTGAGAGATGCAAACAGCCCTGTCTACAGAGACTTCTGTTCCTGAGAAATGCAGCCAGCATGCCTCCAGAGAATTCCTGTTCCTGAGAGATGCAAACAGCCCTGTCTCCGGAGACTCCCAGCTCCAGAGCGACGCAGCCAGCCCTGCTCCTAGTGCTCCGGTACGATATGCAACCAGCACTACTCCACGGCATTCCAGTTTGCAGCCTTCTGCATTTTCACATGGACCTTCTTCGCATGTTAGTGTTTTTTTTTTTCATCCCATGTGTTCATACCCTTTAGTTTTTTATTTTGAGGTTTAAAAGTCACTAGTTCATAAGAACAGATGACAGACATTTTTTTGAGCCGAGGATTAAGACATTCCTCATTTTGAGGTTTAAAAATAATAATATAGAAGTACACAGTTAACGGATCAACTCTAAGTTTCTAGAACAATATAGCAGAGTGAAAACATTTTTAAATAGACATGTTTGTAGGTAACGCGGACGAATTTAGAAAAGTGAAAACAAAAACAATTCCAGTTCCGTGAAATGAAAGTATTATAAAAACCGTAGACAATTCAGTCTAGGTGTGCAGAAGAATCTATCAACCTCCTAGTTACCACTCTTGCTTCGTCGAAAAGTGACATTGGGAAGGAGAAATACAGTTTCTGATGGCATGGACGTTAAGACACTGTAAGTACGCTCGCAAAGAGCTCTGCTAGTGACTCTGGTGAAAAATACACATAGACAATCCTGACATGTAAAACCAGAATGTGAACCCTTCAATATCTTGTAAATATCATTCATTTAATAAGCCTTTTTGGTAATGGTTTATCTTATATGCTCTTTGTTATATATAATTGTAATATATTAGTTTTCTTCATGTAATGCCTATAAAAGTAAATTTCTAACTCTATACTACCTCTCTCAATTTTAGTCAATCTCACTCTATGAATCAATCATATTTTTAAAAGATTTGTTACTATATAGAGTAATCATAAAAATATACAGTACTAGAAAATATTACTATAGTATGTTTAATATATGTGCATATCTTTCTCTTCCTGAAAACCAGTCTGGTACATTGGATTATTCGGATTGAAAACACAATAACCCAAACAACCATGAAATAGAAGCGTATGTACGCAGTTTTTGAAATTGATATTATAGCACACTGAGCTATTCAGATTGAAAACAAGAAAAGCTGTTATAAATTGAGAAATTCGTATGCAATTTATATGACTTCTTTTCAGTTGTTACTGAATGGTGGTTTATTCTAGACTTATTTGTTTTCTTCTTTTTGGCAGATATGCACATTCTAATATTGTAGTTAACTACCTCTTGTTAATGAGCTAGAAGTGTTTCCCTCGGAGCAAACAATGTTTTGAAAAATTCTTGAGGGAATTCATATCTCAAAAACTCCGCTATCTTTTGACAAGCCGACAGGTGCCAATAGTTGACAATTGAGAAAGTTAGTTTTAACCTTGAGAATTTTCCGGAATTACTAAAGCTCTCCACTGATGAGAGGAGTTGATATAGCTAATGGTTTTACCAAAACAGACAGGGTAAACAAATACGTACAACCATTTCCTGAATTCCTGTACGTGCTTTTTCTTATTCACATCTTCCTTCACCACCCCTTTATGAGGATAGTGTTCTGGCCATTGACCTCCAAGAACAAATCGTGCGAATCTATGCTTCTTTGTGTCCAGTCACAAATACAGAACATCTGCCTCTCATATGGGAATTCGAAAGAGTTAAGAAAAGAGTTCAGGTCCACTAGTAACTTCAGAATATGCTTCTGAAGTTACTATTGGATTGACTTGCTGTTAGATTTTGAAAACTGGGGAAAACCGAAAAATATTACAATTGAATCATTTAGAAAAATTTTGATTCCTGATATCCTGAAATGTGTCTTTACAAATAAAAGTAGGTGGTGGTGTTACCCTTCCAAGTATTTCAGATTTAGCATCCAGAACTCTCATTTTCTTTCCTTCATTAGATGTGCACAATTCTGTTTTTATCACCTAGCAACGTCGATTCCCGATCCTGTGCGCAATCCTGGCCAAAGATACTGTCAATCAACCTCTTATCTGGCATTTGCTGATAACGAAGATAAGTGTGCGTAAGTCTGTGCCTCCCGTGTGGAGAGTGGGGCAGCCGTTTCCACTCTAATTCTTCAATTTTGTGTCTTCTTTGCGTACCGAGTAGGGATGGCCGTTATCGTCAAGAAGAAGAGAAGAGGCGTTTATGTCGAATTGCGTTTCCCTGAAGAAGAGTTAAGGTTCGACATAAGCGGCCTGGTCTCGTGTCAACTGGTGATGAAGTGAAGCAGAACTTGAGAAGAGTACTAAATAACCAGTACCCTGATTTTTTGCAAAGGGTTTGAAGAAATTGGTGGAACAACAGTGAGACAAATGCCTGAATCTCAATGGGGATTACGTGGAAAGGTGAGGAAGGACCGACCTACATGTGTAGCCTATGTATAGTTTACAAACGTATAAAAAAAAAAAAACATTTTTTCAGCTTATGGAAACTTATATACTGAAAGACCCACATATAATCGCGTTTAAGTAAAAGAAAAATGTCCATATATAATCATGAGTAAGTTTCAAGAAAGTCGAGGGTGGTGCCCGCCATCTATTAAGAGCGACTGCTACTGGAATATCATCTCGTCAAACTTTTCGTTACGCCACTAGCAAGATGGCAGTAGACAGTATGGTTCAAAGGTTCACAACCTTATGTCGCGACAGACTGGTGTGTCACTCAGTCCCCTATTGTGTGTCGCAAAATTTTAGAATTTAAAAAACCGTGAAGAATTTAATAATAATTAGTTAAGATCAACTTTGAGGCAGACTGCACCAGTCAACGTCTCCAGACATCAAAAATACTCAGCACTTCATAGAGTTATTTCATTATAAAAACTTATAGGGTTACACTATTATAATTTATATTATTATTATTATTATTATTATTATTATTATTATTATTATTATTATTATTATTATTATTATTATTATTATTATTATTATATCAAAGAAGTGTATTGCTATGTTCTCGAAGTTGAGTAAAGTGTGTTGTCAATCAAATAATATGGTTAAGAACCACTGTTAAGGTTAATGGGATACACCAAAAAATTATAATCAACTCTCAAAATTTTATTCTTATTTAGCTAAAAACATTGTTTAAAATTTAGATACATATCAATCGGAAGATCAAATCGAGCTGAACAAATCGAGATAGGTACGTGATGTGAAAATTTCATGCGTAGTTTTCGAAAAGAGCAAAAAGCTAACTTCTAAGGCGCTAGAAAATGTGTCGTTTCTTGGTAACTAACAACCAGGGTTAGAATTTTTAAGGTGAAATTTTCATGGCAAAAAGGGAGGGGAAAAGGTGCTAAAAATAAGCCAAAAGAGGGGACAAAAAAGGTGCTCTTTCTCTTTACAGCCCATAACTCATTATTTATTAACAAATTGAAAGTTTAAAAAAGTAAAAACATGTTCGTATTTGTAAAGCAATAGTGTAAATTAAAAACCTGTTTACACTCTAGCTCTATCCATAATATTGCTTTATCACAACTAATAAACGTAAGATAGCCCTAAAAAATGAACGACAAAAAGTTCTCTTTCTCCTACTTAAAAGATAATTGAAATAAATTCACATGTTCTTCCACACCATTGTTAATTATTGATCAGAGGAAGAAAAGAACATGAAGCTGTTGTACCTCAATATATTAAACATCTCTATGTTCTTAAGAGTAAGTTTGTTCCTATCGGGAGATAAGACGTCTTTATAGATACTGAAACTTCTTTCCACATCCACAAACACAAGGTGGGGCAAACTTCGTGTTCACTCGGAATGGTAACTCCGTAGATGTAGCAAACTCCACAACATCCGGATTCTTGTAAAGACTAGCCTCAAGCTTGTCTCTGGCAAAACCATCTAACTGTTCCCTCACCGATGTAAATACTTTTCACTGTTTTTCCTTCTCGAGGCCTTCTTCTTCCAAACTTTTAATGGCTACTGGAATATACTTATAAGCATGGGCACAAAATAGTTCTGTCTCTAAATCTTGTATCTTCTCCGGTAGCAGAAGTTGTTGTGTCTTGGAGATAGCGTCTGCGTCAGTTGAATCCAAAGATAGCACAAACTCCTTGATCTTGTCAAAATTCTTACATACGAAAACACCACACTTAATCCATGTTCCCCAGCCAGTAATGACCGGGAATTTTGGGAGGGGTAGGTCTGTGATTTCTCTGTAGACAACGGTGCGACTCGGGGCTTTCAGGAGAATTTTTTTCAGGACAGCGATGAACTGATTCATTATGTCGTATTCATTCCTAATAGATTCACAAACCCTATGAAGGGATGGACCAAACAGGTTACATGCTTTAACTTGGGAAACAATGTCTTCAACTGCTTAACTGCTGAAAGCATGTATGGAGCCTGGTCCGTAATGAACAGGACAACTTTCTCGAACTGGATACCATTGGGCCAGAGCTTTTGACAAAAGTCCATGAATGACTGCATGACTGTACTAGCATTGGCTTTCTGCAACTCATACATCTTGAACAACATGGGCTTAACTTTTTCATCTGCGAGGGGAAAGAGCAGAATGCTCAAAATATATCGATCCATTGAATCTGTAGTTTCATCCAGCATGATTCCCACATCGAAATCCGACACTTTCTCCTTGATTCTTCGTATGGTTTCTGATAAACAGGTTTTGATGCTTTGAACTAGAAATGTGTTGCAGGATAGGTCTCGTTGATGTTTTTCATCCAATGTGATTCCTGAATCACAAACAGTGCATCGAATAATGCTCCCATCAGTCTCCATGAAATCCTGCTTGAGCTCCTGAGACAGGGCCAAATATCTGGATTTGGACACCTTCGGTATGGGGAATTCTTATACTGAACTTGTTAAGCAACAAACAACTTCGATTTAACAACAGAAACGTACTGGGAAAAGGTTTAAGTTAATTTTTATTCCCTATTACTAGATTTAAATTTCAAGCTAGCTAAAAACTCAACTCTGACTATTGTCAACAATTAGAATGTATAAATACACTGCTACTGATTCAGTATAAATTAAAAGAACCCAATGAACTAATGTTTTCCATTGTTGCAGGTGTGCTGTATTTGTATTTCTTACAGTCCGGCGTTCACTGAAAGGAAAGAGGCGCAATAATTCCACGGCAAGGTGACGAGAAGTTAATTATATATATGGAGTAAATAAAATGGGAAAGTAAATAAAATGGTAAAATGTGCTGTAGAAAAATGAAGAAGTAGAAGAGAAAGACCAGAAAACAGGGAGGAAAGGGGATTTGAACAAAGTGCAGAAAAAAGGGATAAAGGCTACAAAAAGGGGGAAAAGGGTGCTAGAAAAAGACCCCCCTTCTCAATTTCAGGCGACACATCACACATTGATTTCTTTCAGAGAGCTCTAATTTGCCCTACAAAGAAAAAGTGCGCACCTAAAAATCCTAACCCTGTTAATAACTAATAATTTCTATTATGTTGAAATATATTTTTAATTTATTTACCTATTAAAACAACCAAGTTTCGTTCCACAGTGTTAAACTATTGTAGACTTCCAAACTATGAGAATCCAACGCTCAGATTCCAAGTAGTACATTTGCAAATACTGGTTGCAATAATTAATAAGATCAAAGATAGAACCTGTTCCTCGGATGCTGAATATAAATTAAGAAAGCCATTACTCGCTATTGCTTACTGTTTTTGTTACATGGTGATAAAAATTGAAACCAGGAATTGTTAATTTAAACCACTTTCGGTTTGAATAGATAATTAAGAAAGGAGAGGAACCTATTCTTGGGAAGGTAAGTCGATTGCAAAGAAACTATATTTCTATATAGTTTGCCGTTTTGCTCTACGGAGACCAGCATTGTAATCGGAAGCAGTAGTAAATATCAATCAGTTCTGGTTTCGGTAGAGTGTTGCAGATTATGATGGGTATGTTCTCTCGACAGTCTGAATCGTTTGCAGAAAACT
Source organism: Thermobia domestica (assembly GCF_964235325.1). Classification (NCBI taxonomy): domain Eukaryota; kingdom Metazoa; phylum Arthropoda; class Insecta; order Zygentoma; family Lepismatidae; genus Thermobia; species Thermobia domestica. The sequence continues at coordinate 146,523,867 of NC_137458.1, read as the reverse complement.
GCTTATAAGTATCTAATACCATTTTGTTCTATGGAGATAAACGTTGCAACCGGAAATAGTTTATTTTAGTGACTTCTGGTTTGAATAGAGGATTAATGAGGGAGATAGAACCTATTATTGGGACGTTGAATCAATTCCAGAGTACCTCATATCAATATTTCTTACCGGTTTTGTTCTATGCAAATCAGTGTTGAAACCGGAAGTAGCAAATTTCAATCACTTACTGTTTTGATAGAATGTTCGCGATTGTCATTGCCTTGAGACGCCGAATTATTTGCCCAGAAAACGAACACCTTCTTGGTATCTGTTACAGTTTTCATGCTATGGCGATAAACGTTAAAATAGAAAATGGCTAATTTGAACCACTTCCGTTGTGAACAGAAGGTTAATCAAGAAGAAAAATCCTATTCTTTCTGGGCAGCTGAATCGATTGCAAAAAAACCTCATCTCCATATCCTTTACTGTTTTCGCTCTATGGAAATTAGTATTGAAACGAAAATAATATTGAACCAATTCCGGTTTTGGTAAAGTGTTTGGGATAGTCATGGTACATTGCTTTAGGACGCTGAATTATTTGTAGAAACTACTTCTCGCTATCGCTATCTGTCACCATTTTCATTTTACGGCGATAAACGTTAAAACCGGTAATAACTAATTTGAACCACTTCCGGTTTGATTAGAGAGAGTTAACGAAGAAGATAGAACGTATCCTTGGGACGCTGAATCTATTGCAAGAAACCTCATCTCGTTATCTCTTCCTGTTTTTCCTCTATCGACAGACGGACGGACGGACGGTCTATATTACTTCAGACATATGCATAGCACTGTTTGGAAGTCTAAAAATCAGTGTTTAGCAGTAGATCTAACTGTGACAAAAATGCTCCCAACAGTAACACACATATATCTAACAGTGACATACAATTCTTAAATTCTTATGTTATATTTGTAAATCCTGTAGTTTGTGGACTTAAGAGCCTGCCTTACTAAAAATAATACGAAATTTACCATTTTTCTTTTGCATCATTATTCATGAGTGAAAGGAAATAATGAAATGCAAGTCACCACAAATCATAGGTAACGCTATTCTACAATAGAAAATATGAACCTGAAGAATGTTCAGTGTTGCACTCCATAGAAATTACAGTGTTGCCAGAAAAACAATTTCCCTAAAATCTAAGTTAAGACAAAGAGTAGAGGAATGAACTCAACTGCATTTGATTACGAATCATGTTGTTTTGGTTTCTTGTGAACTACTTTTTAATTAACATTATTATTTAATTTTAATAAGTGTATGTTAAAACTATTTTGTTTATTACAAATTAAATACAACTATTATTTAAAAAGTAGTTCAGAGGAAACCAAACCAATATGAAACGTAACCAAATGCAGTTGAGTTTGTTCCTCTACTTGCTGCCTTAACTTAGATTTTAGGGAAATTGTTTTTTCTGGCAACATTGTAATTTCTATGGATGGCAACACTGAACATTCTTCAGGTTCATATTTTTATTGTAGAATAGCATTATCTATGATTGTGGCGACTTGCATTTCATTATCTCCTTTCACTGATGAATAAACAAGCAAAAGAAAAATGGTAAATTTTGTATTATTTTTAGTAAAGCAGGCTCCCAGACGTATAACTGAAAATGCATGTTTTATACTTTCTGTATAGTGTTCCATCTGTACGTACTTTCCGTATGAAACAATATAGGCGGTCAAGTTCTCACGTACAAAAGGATGTATATAACATATAGCTGAGGAAGATAACATACATTTATGTTCGTAATATAAGTAAGATTGTCAGATATCAGACATCCTGCAACGGCATGATGTAACGTCTAAGGGCAGTGCCTATGTAGCATACGGATAACGTATACTCCGTACTGATTTCTGTAGTAAGCAAGAGGATTCCGTATATTTGTACATTATACCGCTGTTCAGAGAACGGGATTTTTCCCAGTGTAGCGTCAACCACAAAAGTAGTGGGAAGGTACGTACTACACAATGCCGCGAATGTCGAAAACAACGATGAGCATGCACTTAGTCGAGCTGTAGACCTACCTCATCTTTTTCGGTAGTGGAGATGATAGCCTCTTCCACCGTGAAGACTGTTAATTTATCTCACAGTCGTACCCGTACACTCAAGCTTAGTTACCGATAATGATCCTCGACATGAAGAACGGGTCATCCACAGCACGCTGACGGATTTCTTGGCAGACAGACTTCGACACGGTGTTCCTTCTGCTCCTGGGTCAGCAGCTTAGGGGCGAATTAGTAACACTGTGCATGTTCAAATCACACATCAGGATTGCCTGCACTGTTCCATATAGCACACCGACGATGGCAGCAATGTTATATTGTTCTCCGACTATCCTGTTGCACAAGTTATCGAATGATTACGACATTTTCGAGCGTTGTGCTCGTTGAAAGTCGTCCTGATATCTCATGGTCTCCCAATGATGTTCTTCAGCTCTTCAAACGTGCATGCCCTTTAAAACACCTTGAACGACTAATTGCAGCATCTCCATGCATTTGCAGAATCATGTCAAACGTCTCTAGAGGATTTACCCAGTTTCACACAAGTTTCACGTTCCTTCGTTGTTCTAACTTACTGGCAGGGCCGTGCTGGGATACTAATGAGGGCGGTGGACAAGTCTACTAAAAGGGCGCCCATACAAACAGGAATATATATATATATATATATATATATATATATATATATATATATATATATATATATATATATATATATATATATATATATATAGAGAGAGAGAGAGAGAGAGAGAGAGAGAGAGAGAGAGAGAGAGATTGAAAGAAAGTATGGGTGCCGTTTAATATCAAAATCACCACCAAATTTGTTTTAGTATTAACGTAAATAGCTAACCTCGAATCGAAATCTTCTTTACTACAGAAAAACTTTTTAGTTCCTGTAATAATATTTCTGTCAAACAAAAAGAAGCTAAATGTATCAACAATAGCACGCCAATGGACGCAGGAGGTTCATTGCCGCGTTTAAAAAAGCTCTCCATTGATTTCTGTCCTTAGCCAACTGACCCAGTTTCTACTTTATATTTCAATCTCTGCGAGAACCATTTTAATATTGTTCTCCCATCTGCGACTCGGTCTTCCTAACGGTCATTTTCTTATTTGGATTTCCAGTTACAACTTCGAAAGCGTTTCTAATTTCTTCCATTCTGGCTAAATAACCTGACCATTTGTGCCTCCTAAACTTGATGACCCTAAGAATGTTTGGTAAACGGTATATAATTATGCAGTTCCTCCTTATGAAGTTTCCGCCTTTCCCCATTCCCATTCCTTTTGGAGTTCGAATATTGGTTTAAGAATCTTGTTTTCAAATACTTTCAGTCTGCGATTTTCCCTCAGAGTCAGTGACCATGTTTCGCAACCATACAGCACAACAGACATGATTATCATTTTATATTTTGAGCTACAAACTCCTCAACAGAACTAGCGACAACAAAAGATTTTTAACTGAATAATAGCACGAAATCCCCGCCTTAAGTTGTCATGAAATTTTTTTAGTGATTATGGTTTTGGTCTGTTAATAATGATCCTAGATATTTGAAAGTATCCACTTTGTCGCTAGAAAATATAAGTTGGTATTTTAACGCATCCATAAAATGAAGAATTACGATCCCGTCAAATTTCCGTTAATTTAGTTTTCTTTGCATTAACTTTTAAGCCTATATCCCTGTAAGTGTTAATTAAGATTTCTGCATTCCTTTTTATTATTCCATCATTCCCTATTAAATTTACATCATCAGCATACGCTATATAACCTGGCAAATACAATTCAGCTCTAGAACCTGATTGCTATCTTTGATTTTCTTTATAGTGTTCTCCAGAACATAGTTAAATAATAATGACGACAACGCATCTCCTTGTTTCAGGTCATTCTCAACGTGAAAGCTCGTGAACAAGAATTTCCCTTCTCGAACCTTACTTTGGGATTCATTTAAACATATCTAAATTAATCTACTTTTTTCGGTATTGCAAATTCTGTAAGCATGTTGTACAATGTTTCCCTCCTACCAGAGTCTAATGTCAATAATTGATGTGTCAGGATGTCGTATTCTCTCATTTCTTTTCAAGTATTAGTCGAATGGTAAATATCTGTTCGATAGTTGATCGATTTTACCTAAATCCGGGCTGATAATCTCCAATAATTTCATCTGCGTATGGAGTCAGTCTTGCTAATACAATGTTTAAGAGGATTTATTGGATGTTGACAGAAGAGAAATGCCTCGATAATTATTAAATCTGTTTTGCTGCTTTTCTTCCGAACTGGAACAATGATTGATTCTCTTCACTCTTGTGGTAATTCCTCATTGTTCCAGATAAGAAGAATTAGTTTGTGTATCTTGCTCTACAATTTTTCCCCTCCAGCTAAAATTAAGTCAACCAGAATTTCGTCTTCACCCGGAGATGTGTGTTTAATTTTTCTTAAATAGCGATTTCTATTTCTGTCTGGTTAGGTTCTGGAATATACGGTTATGCTGCATGCATTTCACTTTCTCCACGCCCATTAGTTTTTGTCCATCTATTTAAGATGTTATCTGTATCAGTGTGAACTGCTTCTTTAGGTTTCTTTAATATATAAGCACGAAGTTGATAGCCTTTCTTAAGTTCGTTGATGCATTTATACATGTCCCGAATGTTTTTGTTTTCACTATTACCTTCAAGTTAATTCATTTCAACTTTCAAAAATCGCGTTTCTTTGTTCTAAAATTTTTAGAAGTTTTCTGCCAGATGAAATGAAATTTTATGTAGTTATTTCGTTCGGATTTTGTAGCCAACGCTGTTTCTTCTGTTTTCTCTTTAGTACATTCCTGGTTGAACCATGGTTTGTTCCTACGTATTTCTGCGTGACCTAATATTTCTTTTGCTGAAATTTTAATGTTATCTCTCATTTCAACCAAGTATCTTGAACACTATTGCACTTCGGACCTTCTAAAACCGAGAATCTATTCGACACTTCAATCTGGCTCCCCTCTCACCTGACTCTCCTCTATTTAAAAAAAAAAATAAATAAAAATAAACCACTCCGTTTTCAGATATTGAATATTTCCTTTATTCAACGATAGTCTCCCTCTTACTATCACAATCAACTCCTCTGAACGACCGAACATCAATTGTGCTACTGTTCTTTTCTGTGTACTAAAACATGATCAGTTTCACTATGTGTTTTTCCATCTAATGAAGTCCAAGTATATTTATGAATTTCGCGATGTTGGAATTTTGTAATCTTCACGATAAGGTTTCTGGATATTGCACAGTTCACGAGTCTAACGCCGTTGTCACAACCATCCTTATGCAAACATTTATTCCCTATAATCGGTTTGAAAATACCCTCTCGTCCTATCTTCGCATTGAAACGCCTAACATAATTTTCATATGATATTGCAGGAGATGATCAAATACCCGTTCTATTCTTTCGTAAAAACGGTATTTTTTTAATCGCCATCCTTATTTTCTGTTGGGGCATGTGCATTTAAAACAATAATATTACGCCACCGACCCTGAAGGGAAGTAAAAGAAAATCTATCATTAACAAATTCAACGTATGTAATTGCCTATTGTGAACGGAAAGCCCTGTTTCTAGTTGGTAATTTTTAATTTGTTCCCCGTAAAAGCACGTAAAATTTCCCGACTTGACTCCTCCATTTCCTTCTCATCTAACTTCCTGATATCCCACTAGGTCCAACCTCTATTTCTAAACTAATTTTTTTTTTTACAAATTTTAACGCGCCTGTCCTATAGGAACTTCTTATATTTCATGTTCCAGATCTCATGTCGATTTCACTTTGCTGAGTTCGTGCCAAGCTATCAGTTCTGATCAGAGGATTATGCGAACTTATCTGAACAATCCTTTTTTACAGGGTGAGGTTGTTAGCCTCATACCAAATTCTCAGGCAGGATTATCACCCCTTGTCTGTCCGCGACTGCTTACTCAGTATATTCGCAGCTAACCTCTATATCCCAGAAGCCTTCTCCTCGATCCACAACCCGAGGACGCGCCGTGCCGTGGTGACAGGAAGACCAAATTTTATGGAAATTAATACAGCTATATTTCAGAAATACAAAAGGTACTGATTATGAGAACACTGCTTTAAGACACACAGGAACAATCAATATGCTCGGATATATGGATGCATATTAAGACTGTGAAAGCTTCGATGCCGTAAAATCGTAAAAGAGACTAGTGTCAGTTTAGTATTACACAAATGCATCGTACGTTTGACTATTCGAACTATTCTTGGTGTATCACATTGTTTCGTTTCATAGATATATAACTTTATAATCTTTTTGTAAGTGATTATACTCTTTACCTGTTCTCTGCCAATAGCAACTGTATGAATTCATAATACAAAACTGAAATACAGAAGAATAAAATAGAAAACAATAATGTGATATTTCGCAGGGCATCTTATGTAAAGGGCGCCTTGTATTCTTCACAGGTTCTGTACTACCAGTCAGTATTTGAACTTATTATACAAAGCTCGTATACAGTATATCTAAAACCACTTATCTATAATGTGATGTTTCGTAGGGCGCCTTATGTAAAGGGCGCACTGTACCTTTCACGGGTTCTTCGCCAACAGTAACTGTGTGTATTTATTGTACAGAACTGTGCTATACAGAAGAGCAAATAAAATCGTTAATCTTTGATGTGGTCTCGGAAAGGCGCCTAATGTAAAGGGCGCACTGCACCTTTCACGGGTCCTTTACCAATAAAACTGTAAGAATTTATTACTAAAAACTTGTACCTTTATTTATACTGTGATATTTCGGAGGGCGCGGTGGGCCAGCACGGGCCTGCTTACTGGTTATTATAAAATCGCAGACTTGGCAAGAATACCACCAGCTGCACAGCTGATGTACACATGACGATGTCTCTTGGCATACTGATTTCTGAAGGTCAGTGCTCGCTGTGCGTGTGTGTATGTGTAACCCTGTGCTACCATCTGTTGGCATGTTACAGAACTAGTCTCAAAAGTTTTTGATACCACCTCGTAATTAGAATTTCCTTCTACTTTTTTCTTCCCACCTCCTTTCTTCTTTTCTAGGTCAAATATCAAGAAACACTGGAATGTGTATTTAATTATTTTCAATCAAAATTTTAAATAATGGTATGTCTCTAATTTAAGGAATTCCAAGAAATTCCTATTATTATAATTGCTACCCCCACGCCTTTTCTTCATACGTTTTTTCCCTTCTAGGTCAAAAGTTCCTGAAGAGTTTAATTACTTTAAATGAAAAGTGTAAATATCAAATTTCATGTGTTTAACCTTAAGAGATTTCGAGATATGGTTATCATATTATAATAATTGCAACCTCTCCTCCATTTCCCCCTTCCGCATTCAGTTTCAAAAATCGTACCTTATGTCATAATTCCTATGTACTGTCTTAAGTTTCAAGTTTCTAGCTTAAGCCGTTTGACCTAGGAGTTATAGCTGAACTTTTGTTCTTCGCAGGGTAGAGGTCTGCAAGGGCCGCAATTTTTAGCCCGGCTCAGGCCCTTCCCATGAATTTATAATGTGAGACCCGACCCGAGTCCGAAATATGTTTTAGCATTTAGACCCGAGCCCGATCCTAGCTCTCGTGATAATCAAATTAGCCCCAAATAAAACCAAATTACAGAACCTTAATAATTAACGCAAAATTGTATTTTTGTTTACAGCAATTAGAGGCTTATTTTTGTAGTTGTGATTTAAAATTTCTTCAGAAAGAACGGTCCAATAAATATCTTTGTACAGTATATTTACTAAGTTAGGCCCGAAAAGGCCAGAGAAATATGGTTGTATATTTAAAAATTTACTGACCGAGCCCTGCCCGAGGCCGAAGTCATATATGCTTTGTAGGCCCGAGTCCGGCCCGATCCCGTGCAGACCTCTATCGCAGGGAGAAATAGGTTTATGACAAACAGTGGTGCCGATTTCGTGTAACTATCCTGAAGAGATATTCAGGTTTTTCACGTATCATTTAACAAGACATCAATGAGGTTTTTAATTCAAATAGAAGCCCGTATACAAGGAAACTTCAAAATGGCCGAGATTCCTTGATCCCCCAGAATCGGGAACCATGATAGGAAATATTTGAAAGGTGTATGTGAATTCCTTCCTCCCTCATAGGATGTGTGTTGTAATCGAAATGCGGTGAAAACCTAGCTCGACCCAAGTGCTAAATAAACTCATTTTCCTCGTTTCTAGGCGCTTCCGTATTATTTCCTCTTCCTTTGCTGTTCTAACTCTGTCCCCGAATATAGACTTCATGAAGATTGTTCTTTTTCCTCGCTGGCATTATGTGGTTCATGTTAAAAGACTACGCTAGAAACAATGGAAGACATTTTATGAAGTGTAACAATGGAAAAAATATATAATGAGTAAGGAAGCCTTTATTGTGACGTGAAACTTTGAAATTCGCTCCTCCTTTTACAGTACACATTTTAATGAAAGTGACATGATAAAAAAAAAAAAAAAACCAGATTGAGATACTAACCTGGGACGTGAGTCCTAGGATCCGGATCCCCCACCCCGAAAACCAGACTTTTCTGTAAAGTTAGTCTTTTTTACGGGTAGTTTACAGAATTTTGCGGGTGATTTTACAAATTTTAATATAATTTATTCTCATATTGAATTTGGAACCCTCCCGAAATTGTCTAGTATTATGTTCAAAAGTTCATATCATTCGATTACAATCAATACTATAGATATTCTATATGTAAGTTTAACAATATATTTATAAGATATTATTACAAAGCATAACAATTATCAACCATCAAGTAGTTGCTAAGAGTTTCATTTTTTTGGTTGTAGTAATTGAAAATTCGTGGAGTGTGGTTCGTCTATCCCTTTTTTTTTTTTTTTTTTTTTTTTTTTTTTTTTATCTAGTGGCGTTGAGGCTAAAAACGTCATTAGCAATGAATTGAGGTTCCAACGTTAGTACTAGCACTCAATTATATAAATGTGCTAGCTTAGAACTTGGCTGTTAAGATTACTTAGGGGCAACAGAGGGAAGGGGAACAGCGCCCTGGAAGAAAACCCTCTATGAAAAGGAAGCTTCGATGGTTCTTTATCTTAATGGTATCTTCCTCAGCTTCCTTTCCCCTTTGTAATTTGCAGGCCATGGGTGCTGAGGGCCTTTAAACAATCCATTGGCATCTTCTCAGGCCCGGCAAATTCCCGAAAGATGCCTATAATAAACTATAATAAAACCCGAACATTTAAAGATGCAAAATGAAGAATCCAAGCAGTAACATTCAGGAGTTCTACAAAATCAGATGAGTGACTTTAATAATAATAAGTTGTTTTTATGATACATTGCTCATCTAATGTTTCTTATAAAATCTGACATCACTGGTTCATGACGTGTAACTTTCTGAAGCCTGTCCAATTTCTTGAGGAATGAAATTCCTGAAACAAGTAAGTAGGTGACAATTTTGGGTTGCAATTAGGTGTTGTGCGTCAAACGATACAACAAAACGTAAAAATACCCATTTCTAGTAACAACAGAAATGCGTTTATGAACAAGAAGAGGAGGAGAGAAAGAGATTGCGCAAATTTCTCGTGTAGAAAAGTGATAATAGAAAACCATATTCAACTTGTTTTCTACAAAGTAAGTTTATACGTACTAGTGAATTTTAAGAGCATTGCCATGAGCTTTAGCAGTAGAGATCGAAGTAACCAGTCGATCCTCTTTGAAAACTTTGTAAATATATATTGTTAAATGTACAGGGTGGGTAAAAATAAGTAGGACTTTTAAATTACTGTTATAAATTCTGTAATATTGATTCTTATTTATTAGAAGAAAAAAATCTGCATGTCCTTCGTTAGATAAGGAAACAAAAGAATTATGCTAAATCTCAACAAAATCTATAAGAATTTTATTGTCGATTTTGTCCTAAATGCCTCTTTCTGAATTCATCAAAAATAAGGATTCCAGATGTTCATCACCAAGTCATGAATGAACTGATTTTTATGTTTGTAAGCTTTGAAAAAGATCGTTCACATGATAACGAAAATGTATTAAATTTCTTAAGATTTTCTTAATACGAATAAAAAAATACCAAACGTAATATAGGAACCAGGGATTTAAGTCCCCCCCCCCCCATAGAAAATTTTCTTCGAGCGACCATGCTTTAGATGGGTAAGGCAATGCTTTATGAACTTGTATTATGAAAGTGAGTTAAAGCAAAAGCGCTGTAGATCTGTTCGACTAATTTGAACTTTATCTGCGCTACAAGCGTATTATTGTTATTGAAGACAAATAATTATGTAGCTTGTTTTAAATATATTCTATAAGTTATGATATAAAGGGAGTGGAGTGTGAGATAACTGCTCCTTGGTATAAACTTATTTGCGGCTTTCTGAACGTTCCCTTTTAGTAATCTGTTCCCTTAAAATAAAAGTATGCTTATATTCTCATTAATTACGTTTGGTGCTTGTAGCTTTACTTCTCCAAGGTTTTATTGGCAATCACGTAAAGTTATAAGTTGTTGGTGTAGAGACCTACAAATTCATTTCAACGCAACTCTGTAATAGTGACTTTATTGATAATAGAGGAAAGCATAACGCCGAATATATGAATATATATCAAGTAAAAAGTGTGTTATTTGTTTTAAAAGGAAAAATTATGTCAAAAGTGCAGCGCATCGTTATATACATATATGATCTAAAGGGTTGACATGGGCTAGTCACCGTTAACTTGACGAATTGTCATTACAATTTAACAGTCAAAGTTTATCTGGATTTAAATCAAATTCGACGTCTACAACCTGTTTTGGCAGGAACTCTGAAATGTTTATGTTTGAACTAAAAAAAATAACTAGATATATGGCTACAAAGAATGTGAGCTATTTGCTAAGTACATAAATTAAAATAACTTTGAGATTTTGCCTACAGATTTTTCTTCCTTCTTTCGAAGAGGTATATATGTTATCCTGAATAATGTTAAAGATACAATCCATTTAACTTATTTACTTTATCAAATTGAACTAAACAACTTTGTTTTAACGTATTATACTTTTGAAATAAATTTATGCTCTACTGTCTTTGGAGTTTGCTATTGACGGTAATTAACCTTAGATTAAAATTTATCCCTGAATGAGGAATTCCTTAGCATTACCTAATGACCATCCGGTCCATGTGTTAAGGCTGCCATAGCGTGATCATAACCCGTTTTCTGCTTTCAGAATTAGGATTAGGAATTAGATTTCTGGGCTGTCGATATCTAAGGCCATTTAGATCGTCACATATATGAGGGAAGATGTCCATCGCCGAGCACACTATCCGATAAAAGGGAAGGAAGAAAGGATTGGAGAAGGAAGGAAGCAGCCTGGAACCATTATGCTAGGTACCATCCCGGCATTTGCCTGATATGAATGAGGGAAACTCAGGAGAAAATATACTCAAGGTGACTGGCCTGGAAAAGCTGTTACACGTTTTCGACCGAGTGTCCCCACGTTTCTAAGAGGTAATTAGAGGCAAGAAGTCATACTACTAATGATTTGGACGGATTATTAGATTTCTCAAAATTTTGGGTTGCACCTTGTAAGTGGTACAGATCCCACATACATAACATGTCTCATACCGGTTCTGTACTGTAAGATAACTGTTAAATTCCCAACTTGCAAGAATAGAGCGTATCTAATTGTACATCCCTTATCTACCTTAAATGTTGATTAATGCCTTTGAAGATTAATGATTATTGATTAATGATTATTGATTAATGCAATATAACAATATTTATCTGAACAAAATGTTTGACATAAAACGAAATAACAATGTATATTGTTCTCAACATTCATACATCAGTACTTTTCGATTCGAAAATTTGACATCGAGTTATGATATAATTTTCTCATAACACAATTTCCTGCTATTTTTTTTTTCTTTTCAGTTAATTTAAGCTTTTAGCTTTGAGCGTACGTGTTAAGCACACGAAGTGACAGTACCTATTGTCCATTGCTTCCCTACTTGAATAGATGAAAGAGGCAGAAGTTGTTCGAGTTCTGCTCTTCATTTGCTATCATTAGAAGCAGCCAGTTCGTTTAAATGGAGTTAATTTAATTAATTCACTGTCCAATTCATCTGTTATAATCGAATTGCCTAGGATTTAGGACGTAACAACTTGCTCCTTCTATCCTCTGTGGGAATAGAGACTCTCTCTGCCAGGATACGAGATGGACGCTGTGGGAATCAACAAACCAGCATCGAAAAAAAATGATTGAGAGAGAGAGAGAGAGAGAGAGAGAGAGAAAAGTATCCCAACCCACAAAAGAGGGAGCGTCGTACAAAAGAGCTCATATTTGAAGATTGAATAAACAGAAGATTGAGCTTTTGCAATAGTCGTAGCAAGTAAATATAAGTACAGTAAAACCTGCCTTCAACGGACACTTTACAAAACGGAAAAACTGTCTTAAACGGGAATATTTCACGGTTCCATGAATTACGGAGTAAAAAATGTGTAAAAGTCTCTTCATTAAGTGGAAACTCTGTTATGCGGGCAACGGAAAGCAAAATAAACCTTTAACGGAAAATTTTGAGTTCCGAACTACAGCGTTTAGAAAATTTTAGACATATTATGAAAGGGGAGACACATACATTACACTGTCTACGATAAATTCTTTGTTCTTTTGTTAAATCTTTCTGGACAGTGTTGACCTTCCCCAACCACTACTCATATTCACCCACCTCCCTACAATTTTTGAGTAGTCCTATGAAGCAGGTCAGCTGAAATTACTTTCACTAATTGCAATACCGAGGATTACATCAATATAGACAGTGGTGTGTGAACAGAAACAGAAACAACGAATACAAATGACTTAACCAAAAATCTAGGGAAAATCGGAAAGGAGGAAACGACATGGAAAAAGAAGAGAAATACGATATCGATTTGGAAGAAGAGTGTAGGATAAAAACGTATCAAGATGTTCTCAGAGATTTAAAGAAACTGCAACAATTTGCCTTACGGAAAAATGACTCTGATTTACTTAGTGTAGTTTTTTTCAGGCTAAAGTGTGTGCGGAAAATCGAGCAGTCAAGCAGCAATATATACAGAAAACCCTGCTTGACTATTGGAAAAAATAAAGAAAACGTGTGCATAGCAATTTTTTCATTTTAAGCTTTTTGTGTATTAATTCGTAGAGAAGGAAGAAGTACTGTAATTGAACAAGGTAGATACTATAATATATTTTCTCAGTATGTCCGTTATATCCATATATATTTTTTTAAAGGAAAGATCTACCTCTATTAAGCAGAAACCTGGCTTTAACGGATTTTTTTGGAACCCCGCTCGATTCCGCTAAAGAACAGTTTTCACTGTATCTTACTATAAAACGTAACAGTAGTCTGCGTAACAATGATTTTGTGGTACCATAGTGCTCAACCATAGTGCATAAGGAACCTGATTGATCCAAGAATGAGTGAGAGTGAGCACGAAATAGACTATCTATAGGTTTTGCTCGAAATTGTTCAATTTCTTTCACAATATCCTTGTTCTTGTATATTTTCTCCATAAGCATTCACTTTTATTCATCCATTATCATCCGTTTTCTTTAGCCTATCTAAAGTGTAAGCGTAGAGTCAGCTCCAGATTCAATTTCAGTTCACAAAATAGAATCTCAAGATTACGAAAATTGGACAAACCAATGAGTAAAAGTCTCGTGTATTATATTATAAGATAATGAAGTCCAATGTTGTGTTATATATATAACACAACATTGGACGTCTCAAAAGTAAAGAATTGAGTAAAATAAATAACCATAAACAGCGTCTCCGACGATACTCCTCTGAATTCCTGGGCCAGCTGACATGAATATTCTTTACTAAACTTTTGTTTAAACATGATTGAGACTATCACCAATCACCTTATTTATCCCGAAAAACTATGGATTCTACGATAATCTCGGTCATTTCGGATATTTTTCAGCCCCTTTTAGAACAACCTCAAACAGACGGAGGCTGAATTTGGACGTCGATGACGTCGGAAGTGCCACTAATCATTTCAGCGACCTAGAAAACTATGGATTTGACACTAATATATATTATTTTCGATTATCATTACATATCGCCCGTTCCTTTCTAGGGGTGTCTTACCCCCCACACTATTTCTCTCCCAGTAAAGTATTCTTCAGATTGTTGAATTATATGCATATGTCAACTTGTTTTCAGAAATGAGATTACATACCGAGTTTCAACTTCCTAATATCAAAACTTCGCCAGAATTCTATTTTTAAACATAAATTTTAAACTACCTCATTGCCTTTGAAATTCTCTTCATTCCTTAGGATTCGAACTAAAATCTATAGATTCTACATCTCTACCAAACTAGGGTCTTATTAATAAAATTACTTTCAAGTATGGCAAGTCAACAGTGTACATTTGTATACCAAACAAACAAACAAACAAACAAACAAACACACATTATTTTTTTTATAAATATTCCTAATACAGCTTCTGTAGAATAGAAGTATTCCTAATAGAAATAAAAGTATATTTCAAATTTTCATGCCACGAAAGTGTGGCATACTCGAGATATGCAAGACAAACATACATAGCTCGTAAGTAGATGTCTCTGTGGATGAATGGTTAGCCTTGTGGCTTCATGGATACAGGTTTTGGATTCGAAACCAGAACGAAGGCTGAGAACTTTTTAGTTCCTTATTCTCTAAATTTAAATATCTTTATCTCCCTGTGCAATCATCTGATTCTCCAAAAATAATGTTCACCTTCATCCGACGATCGAGCTCTCACCCACTTCTTACTTGCTGTTTGTGAACGCCTGAATGCACTTTTTCCTGGCCGGAAGATAAGACATCGGTTAATAAAATATCATTAAATCACACGCCAGGAAGAAGCGGTACGTGGACAATGATGCTCTGTGGACAAGCGTGCTTCAAGCCTTCCAGTTTGTGACGCCGCAGCTGATAAAGCGGATGAGTTCGAGGAAATGGAGGCCTGTGCCATGATAATGGAGGTGCATATAACCGACGTTTCTGACAAATAACTGTAAGTATTATTAATGCAGGGATGAAATAAGTGCAGGTGTAATGGAACTTTCTGGACACCCTGTAGATGAAGTTTAAATAGGTACATTGCTGTTAAAATCGAAATTCTTTATTATTCGAATAAATTTCTTTAATTGAATAATTGTATGAATATTGAATATGAACATTTGGATATTCGAGAAACAGCAGAATAATTATTCGAATAACGAGTATTTGAATAATAACTCGAATAGTGAGTATTTAAATAGTTATTCGAATAACACATATTTGAATCATTACTCGAATAATGAGTAGTTGAATAATTACTCGAATAACAAATATTTGAATCATTACTTGAATAACGAGTATTTGAATTATTACTTGAATAATAAATATTTGAACCATTAGGCTACTCGAATAATGAGTATTTGAATAATTA